>NW_025776435.1:0-52918 GCF_021130785.1 Homalodisca vitripennis
ATTTTCACTTTAACATGAATGTAACAGCGTGTTAATATAGTTGAGCTTGCGCGGTGCGGCCCAATTAGATTTAATCGTTAGTGAGACGAAATAGGCGTGGGACCGTGTTTTCACGTTAACATGAATGTAAACAGCGTGTTAATATAGTTGAGCTCGCGCGGTGCGACCCAATTAGATTTAATCGTTAGTGAGACGAAATAGGCGTTGGGACCGTGTTTTCACGTTAACTTTAATACAACAGCATGTTAATATAGTTGAGCTTGCGCGGCGCGGCCCAATTAGATTTAATCGTTAGTGAGACGAAAATAGGCGTGGGACCGTGCTTTCACGTTAACATGAATGTAACAGCGTGTTAATATAGTTGAGCTGTGCGGTGCGACCCAATTAGATTTAATCGTTAGTGAGACGAAATAGGCGTGGGACCGTGTTTTCACGTTAACATGAATACAACAGCGTGTTAATATAGTTGAGCTTGCGCGGCGCGGCCCAATTAGATTTAATCGTTAGTGAGAATACAAAGGCGTGGGACCGTGTTTTCACGTTAACATGAATACAACAAAGTGTTAATATAGTTGAGGTCGCGCGGTGTGGCGCAGTGAGATTTTATTGTTGGAGAGGTGGCTAAGGCGAGGGAGCGTTCTTCCGCATTAACATGAAATACAATTATGTGTCAATATTTTTCAGCTCGCGTGGTCCGGACCTGCGAGATTTAATCATTGGCGAGGTGACAAAGGCGAGGGAGCGTATTTCCACATTTACGTGAAATACAACATTTCCTGCTGTTGCTTTGTTTTGTATGAAAAATACGAGCACTGCCGCTTCTACTGGTTTGCGTTATGGTTTGTGCAGCTTTTGTAATTTTATCATTCACCTTGCCGAACTATTGTAATTAAAAATAATATTGTTAATATACATTTTACAATTTTATAAATTTTACACAAAATAGTGTTTAGCCAATAAAGGGTTAATGGACCCCAAGGATTCAGTGGTACTGAAATGCAGCGTACAAACAATGTCATTTTAAGATTTCAATGATCCCACTTTTTCGTGGGCATTGAAATACTCCCAACTGCTCTCGGGCTGCCCGACTTTGTTCCCGATTTGTTTGGACTAATTCTTTTTCCTTTATCACATTCTAGTAGGTACTCGCGCCTTTGCACGCAATAATCAAAATCAAAGTGTGTAGCCATCTTAGTGAAAGATTTTTGATAGAGCCCTTTGAAATTTTTCAAATACATTAGGCATGTATCTGGCTTGTACTATTTGGTGTCAATGGTTCAGAAAGGTACGCATTTCAAGTAAGAATAAATTACATTTCTGTTACTCCGATGGATAAAATATACATATGAAGGTCTTGAAACCCACTTTGGTCGAATAATATCAACATCCGGCCCTTTAATTTACTTCCGGTGTAAGATATTTCCAATGCAATAGCTTGTGTTGTTGCCCTGATAGAGAAATTGTACACATTTATTGGTTTTCAAGGCCTATTTCAGTCAATAGATGTATACTACCGGACCTTGTACTCTATTTCCAGTCTATTATGTTTGAATGCCATAGTTGAGTTTGCCTTTTTATAATCGATGAAGGAAATATACATACTTACGTACAACATAAAATATACTGAAATCAAACAATTTCTATTATGGCCGTTTAAATTCACTTCCGGAATAATTTATTTACGGCTCCACAGTAGTTGGGTTTACGTTATTGCCTATCCAAAAATATTTGTAGGTCTTGAAAACTAAGTTATTTTTAAAAGGTGTGTATTTATTTTGTCATTGACATTTCTAGTGCTATTAGTGATTAATTTGTTATGTGTGATCAAAAAATGTTATACTCACGTAAGCCTAAAAAAGTACTTCGGTCAAAAAAGCATCCACTTTCCATCGCTTTTCGTCTGCTTCCGGTATAAGGGGAGTGGAAAATACTTGAAAATAAGTTAGTTCAACATTTCAAAACAATTCTTTGTTACAAGCTTTGCTTGATAGAAATCTTGTTTTTCGCATTGTAGTCTGAGAAATAATTTCTCGTTGAGGCATGTTTGTGTCCATCGTACTGTTTTTTCTGAAACCACACTAAATATGTCATACACAATTTTATGGAATCTAACCAGTTTCTAATTCCTTATCTGCAAACATTTACAACTTTGTTCATTAAGGATGGGTTTCGTAACAGTGTTTCAATAGAGTTGCCCATGCGTTAATTGTTTAAATTCGTAACTTATGAAATTTGTTTTTAAAAGTAGATAGTAGAATCATTTTTGCAATATGTAGTAAAACTACTAATCAAGCACTGTATATTTAATATATTCTACAAATAAATTTCAACAAATGTTTCTTCTTCTTTAGCGAAAAATCGGCTGAAAGTGTCAACAGTTCATGACATGTTAACGTTACTAAACAAATATTTGCTCCTGCATACTCTTTTGGTTTGGGAGAAAACTGTGTGTGCCACCTTTTGTATTGAGATCTCGAAATCCATCCCTTCTCAAAGACCTCTTGAAGTAATTTGATGAGTTCCCCAATACATTCTTTCCCAAACCGCACAGAAAACTTGATCGTGTACCGCTGTTACAGCGAGCGCTCTATCGCGCCGTGACACAATCGAAAAACAGACTTCGTGCAAAGATACGTCCTATCCCTCTTACTGCTTGGAGCGAACTGAGACTGGAAGAGAAGATAAGGACACTCTCCACAATATCCGACTGGTCTGAGCGCACTGCGATAAGTAGTCGCGTCACAATTAAAATCATGTGAATTACTTTCTTAACACCCCTTGCATAACGCAATACATATTATACTATTTGAAAATGTTGCATAAACTTAGTAAGATTTCGCTTTTATATCGAAAGTAGCGCTTCCTGATCTTAGTAGGTTTCTCAGCTCTATGTATATTTCTTCGACTGAATAACATAAATCAATTATGGCACTGAAGATAGCCTATCTTACACTGAAAATACATTGCAAGAGCCGGTAATAGACGCTTTTCGACTTCAGTAGGTTTTCTGTACTTTGACTGTAGTAGCTTATACTGACTTTATTTGTATCCACTTTTTGTTTGGGGTAATGATCATATAAACCTATTTTAATGTTTTCCTGATCTTGTTATCAAGACAAACTCAGCTACGGATTCATTGGAATATGGAATACTCATACAGGTGCAAAACCTGATGTAAGAGCCAGTTGCAATTTCTCTTAACCTCTGATTCTCTTAACTAAGAATCCTGAAATAATATGTTTCTGATGCATCTACATACTTTTGAAAAATATTGTTGGCTTCGTGATTTTAGATAATAATCACCGTACTGTTACTAAGTGTATCTATGTTAAACATTGCCTATAAACTATGGCTAAGGTAACAGCTAGTTATTTGCAAAAAAATATTATATTTAAATAACAGAGAGGTTTGTTCATAACAATAGTTGGGCGAGGTATATGAGACAAACAAAACGGTATTCAGGAGCAGTTGGGGCACTAAACAAAGCCAGCCACTACAGTTGTCGGGACTCACATTTTTCACACCAAAACCAAGCAACAGCACGGCATTGTTATTGTATATCATGTGAATGTGAAAATACTCGCCCGCGGCTCTGTCACCTCGCCAAGGCGTATCTTATTGTGTCGCACCGCGCGAGCCGAGAGTTAACTTTTTACGAGAGTATTTCGGGAACCGATTCTACAAAAAAACAATTCCAAATTAATTAATCTAAAACAACACATTAACTAAAATGCTAATTGGCGTAGTCTTTGTACTCCAGTGTATATATTGTTGCTCACCTGAGCGGAAGGTGAAGTGGAGATGAACTCAACATTCCACTCACATTGTCATTTTTACTTAGCCATATTAAAAAAATATATGCACAGCTAAATATTATAACTTTTCTTGTACTATTCTTTTAATATCTTTTCTTATAAGGAATTTACATTTAAAATAAGCTTTTTACATTATGGAAGATAGAACTGAAATCAAAATGCGAAATATAGAGATATAGTGAGATTAGATAACAATATTTTATTGCAAATGTAGACTATAATTTATTTCATAATGGTATATATTATATCTAATTTCCGAATTTCAATATTGAATACAGGTGAGGAATACGTACATAAGTACATAACATCGATTATCTTTGACTTACGATAAGGATGAACAGTTATTGACGAAAACTACCAATTGAAAGGAGTTTTATTTTTTAACATTAGCCTGTTATCTTTTGCAGTATCGGTAATAATAATATACATAATAATAATAATAAAATAATAAACCAATAATAGTTTTAGTAATAGTAATAATAAGAATCATAATGAATTTAACCGTGCCCATGCGCTGAATAAGCACCCTCTTTTAAACCGGAGGCTTAGTCAGCATCTTGACCGTGTCCATGCACTGAATAAGCATCCTCTTTAAACCGGAGGGTTACTCAGCACCTTGACCGTGTCCATGCACTGAATAAGCATCCTCTTTAAACCGGAGGGTTACTCAGCACCTTGACCGTGTCCATGCGCTGAATAGGCATCCTCTTTAAACCGGAGGGTTACTCAGCATCTTTACCGTGTCCATGCGCTGAATAAGCACCCTCTTTAAACCGGAGGGTTACTCAGCACCTTGACCGTGTCCATGCGCTGAATAAGCATCCTCTTTAAACCGGAGGGTTACTCAGCATCTTGACCGTGTCCATGCGCTGAATAAGCATCCTCTTTAAACCGGAGGGTTACTCAGCATCTTTACCGTGTCCATGCGCTGAATAAGCATCCTCTTTAAACCGGAGGGTTACTCAGCATCTTGACCGTGTCCATGCGCTGAATAAGCATCCTCTTTAAACCGGAGGGTTACTCAGCATCTTTACCGTGTCCATGCGCTGAATAAGCATCCTCTTTAAACCGGAGGATTACTCAGCATCTTGACCGTGTCCATGCGCTGAATAAGCATCCTCTTTAAACCGGAGGGTTACTCAGCATCTTTACCGTGTCCATGCGCTGAATAAGCATCCTCTTTAAACTGGAGGGTTAGTCAGCATCTTGACCGTGTCCATGCGCTGAATAAGCATCCTCTTTAAACCGGAGGGTTACTCAGCACCTTGACCGTGTCCATGCGCTGAATAAGCATCCTCTTTAAACCGGAGGGTTACTCAGCATCTTTACCGTGTCCATGCGATGAATAAGCACCCTCTTTAAACCGGAGGGTTACTCAGCATATTGACCGTGTCCATGCGCTGAATAAGCACCCTCTTTAAACCGGAGGGTTACTCAGCATCTTAACCGTGTCCATGCGCTGAATAAGCACCCTCTTTAAACCGGAGCACGTTAATTAAGTATCATAGTCGTGTCCATATGCTGAATAAACGTTCTCTTTAAATCGAAGAGTGCTAACTCATTATCGTGGCCGTGACCAAGCGCTGAGTAAGCACCCCCAAGTTTGATGTCAGAGCTACGAGGATAATAAATCAGCGATCACGCTGTATGTGCAGCCTATCCTGATAGTTCGTAATGAAGCATCGAGACGCGCACATTTTGAAACTGATGTTGTAAGTAAAAGAAGAGTAACAAGAACCTTTGTAAGAGGTAGATGTAATGGTAAATGCTGGATATTATATTTAATATGTATATCCAGAAATAAGCCGGACCAATGTAAAATTGTCTGATTGCAGGCCACAAACACTTACAACGCTATGAATCTGGCAAGTTGAAAAGGTTTTACGTTTTGTGTCTATAATTACTACATGTTCTAAACAGTTTAATGATAAAATACAAGTAATAGTTAACGATTATGTCTGTGAAAAACACTTCCTACAATCTGCCAGCATTGCGGGGTAGTAGGTGGGAAGTTGGGTCTGAACTTGTGTCGACTGCTGCAATGTCCCTTAAACGGCCAAATGTTATCGATATTTATCGCGTCATATCCGATATTAATAAAGTGCATGACTATGTTCTGTGTAAGTACTGTACAACTATGTCAATAGGCTCTTACGGGTTAAGATATACATATACTCGTCAATGTAATTTACATAATGTAAAGTACATTATGATCATATGTAAGAATTAACCTACAATTTTAAATACTCAATAACTAGCAGCCTAAAAATACCGTGGAGTTAGTGAGCGAGGATCGAGCTAATAAATGTTATAAGTGAGGTGATATTTCAACGTAAAGCAATTTCATGTCGGCCATTTGTCAACCTCGAGACCTTATCAGATGTTATAATCCTTATTTGTGGCAATCCTGTACTAAACTTTATGTGGTAAATGTTACAAATTATTGCATGAGAAATAACAAAAAAATATATATATATATATATATATATATATATATATATATATATATATATATATATACAGTATATAAAATTCTTTTAAGAAAACTGGAGTGGAAGACGAGTATTATTTAGATTACAAGTAAGTTTTAATTCATCATGTCTTAAACCTCATTTATCGACTGTACTTTTCCTTAGCAAATGAAACATTACATTTACAGTTCACACTTTTGTAATATTACGGGTTTCCAAAAGAAGAGTATCAATTTAAGGTTTATAAAACCGTAAAAGAAATTCTAAAGAAAATTGTTAGTGGCTTTAATAGTAATGTAATTATTATAAAGATTTCTCATAACTTTTACTTGTGTACGATCTCAGAGAGCACATACCAATAACTCATATGTAAAGCAATTCCAATTAGCCTAGAGAGAACTCATGTTTGGAAACAGTGTCCAGTCAACAAACCAGGGAGACTGGTGCAATATGACCGTGTCATACAAAGCTCTGTCATGAACTGTGCTTAATATTGAAGAAAACCACAGAGTACTGTAAAGATAATTTATTATACTATATAAGCGGTTTGAGCTGATAAAATTATATGTAAACAGTGTTTTAGATTATTAATTAATATTAAATAAAATTTAAATAACTATACACACTTCACTAAGTTTGTCTGCAGAGGGAAATTATTTCGAACTTCCTCAGATGTAATGAACGTTGTTAAAGTTATGAACAACAAACTTAGCTTAAGTGTAAATGCTCGAAGCAAACTTAACACCTTCAAAAGTATTTTCGAAGCTTGTAAGTCATTAGCAGAAAATGTTTACAGCCCTATAATTATGTAATAAGAATTTTGGCGAAGATGCCCTTGAAGTTTAGTTACTAACTCCTACTTGTTTTAAAAAAAATATATATATTTTTTTTTTTCAGAAAATAGGAGGAAAACATTAGCAACTGTGAAATCAGAATTTGTTAATCTAGGTTAAAATAAAAAAATCATACCAGATCGTATGCGTGTATTTTAACCTAGATTGTAATTAATTGTGTTATTCACATGAAAAAGAGATCAGATTACACATCTGGAAACGTAGTGTTACTGATATTTTGCATCACTAAAAGATGGCAAATGTCCGGAAAATCCTTTTACTTAAACAATATAAAGATTGTAACACACTGAACCCAATGGGCAGTTACAGCACCTTAGCTGAGTTGAGCCCTGAGGCCATATATTCTGATAGTTATTGTGTCCACATTAAGTGTTATAACGTATATTAGACGGTAGTCACCAGCTGTTTGATGTGGCAACGAAGTTTTTGAGGCAATTAAATCCACCCTTTTAATCTACATAATTCTAAGTTAATGAATCACTAAATGTGTTGCTAAGCGCTAATCTCCAGAACAGGTGAACCAATTCGGGTAATTCTTTAGTACAATATTCGTTGAAGTCCGAGCAAGGTTTTATAAAGGGAAAATTTGGGAAATATTCTTGGAATGTTTTTTAAATTTTAAAATATAATGATAAAGTTAATCCCTACTCGAATAGGAATTATTTTAAAATTGTACTTATATATTTAACTATCGTAAAACACATAAAAATACTGATTTGATTTCGATCCTTGTAGTTGACATTCATATTAGTGTCTCATATACAAAACAAGCCTACGCAAGGATACCACTTTACTTTAGCTGTATTATTAATAATGGAGCACTACTAACATTCCTTCTCATATTTTAGTAACACATTTTAAAAAGGTTGATTGAAACTTTCAATAACTTCAAATACACACTTATCCAGTCCTCTTAAATATTGCAATAAGCAAATGGAAGACACTGGAAAGCGATGTAATGAACAGCAACATACCGCCAGCTTCAATAGGCAGCGTGTCTAAGAAGAGAGTCGTGCTCTTTGTGTCTCTCCACTCGTAATTATCATTGCTCTCCCGCTTGATATTAATTGTTTAGGTTCTCGACAAATCTGAATAGAACTCTATCTCTACATATCCTATCTATAAGTCTATCTTTAAGTATCATTTGTGTTTTTCCATTCAAGCAATGAATAACCTTAAAGAATTTTACAATTATATTACCATATAAAGTGTTCATTTTGCTTTCTGACAGAAAAATTGTTGTCAACCTCTAAAACAAAACATAATTTATAAGAAAGTTAAATTGGAAAGACATGGGAAAATCCAGAATCGACTTTGTAACGTAGGAAGTACAGAATAACACTCCCTGTCATCTTTCTCTCCTTCCCTCACTCCCCTCCTCACAACCGTCTCCCTGTAATAAACAAGTTTCTGAAACCACAGTTCTTGTCGGTGTTGACATAGCTAACAATAAAGTTGTATGTCGTGTCTTTCTATCTTCTCAAACCATTAAACTACTGTACCTTAATAATGTAGCTTGAATATAGGAAGTTTAACTACTGTCAAATAAATGTCTAGACTACATGCAGTTAAACCATTTATATTACATGAACAACAAACCCATAAATTAAATTTTGTATTATTTCAACATTCAATAAAACCAAGGGTAGTTAATTTAAACCTCTAGTATATTGCAATAACATCGAATAGTTATCATACGTGAAATCTCAAGAATTGTTGACCAAGATTGAAAATATAGTAAGAAACTAAAATGCATGCGAGTATGTTCAATTAAGGGGCCAATACTACAATTTAGTAGCATACATTTTATTATGATTGCATATTAAGGTTTCTGATGTATTATGAAGGATTCATCCCAAGTCATACGATGCTCTTTCGACCAACAACGATGTACAGAGTTCCACTCTTCTATTGTTTCCTTCTCGTGTTTTCTTGATGTTCTTTCCTATAGTGCATATGTGTCTTGTAAGACATAGGTAGAAACCGTAAAATGTATTTGTCTTATTTCCTTACGTTCTGATTACGCTGTTTTAAAAGGGACGCATTTGTGGCTTTATCTTTGCAATGGTGATAGGATTCACTATGAAATAACTCATGTACCAGATGTACTGAACGGCTTTTAGACCTTAGTATATAATACCGTTTAAACAATTGGGTTTTTTCTTCAAACATACACATTTTTATTTTATACATTGTGAAAAATTTTTTTGAAGAAAACTGGTGATTATAATATGAAGATCATCATAACACTTTTTTAGTAATAGCAACTATTGGAATACCTTAAAATAACTCAGCCTTTATTGGGGTGTTTGAAGATATTTTCTAATTTTCAAAGTAGTTACCTTTAAAACTACATATCCCAAACTCTACTATATGTTGCATTTTATAAACTCGGGTACACAACGAGGTGTAAAAACTTTGGATTTGAGATGAAATTTATAACACAATTGAAATTTTCAATCTATCTTATTTTGTTAAAGTTCTTAAAAGGCATGCCACTCAGATACTCATGGAATTTGTTTTCATTGTTATTTATTTCTATTCAAAGTTTTAACTAACTTAAACAGATATTTTCTGTAACATTTAAACTAAGTAATAGTAACTGCTCATTACAGCATTAAACATAATCCTATAAACTAACTGTCATTAATCTTAGTACAGTATACGAGTACATTTCACATCTTTTGAGAAAATGGTTGTATGTACTGTTAATACTCCTAAATGTTTAAAAATATTTCTTCACTTAGGTGCACCACACCTGTGTGTGAGAGAATGAATCATTTTGTTTAAATTTAATTATATTAAGGAAATATAATATTTTGGAAAAGTCTTGATAACGTACACTTAAAGGACAAAATTGCCAGAAATCAACATAAAATTGATATTAAAGTAAGGATTGTGGTAATAAAGAAGAATAGAACATAAAGCTATGAAAGTAAGACAGTCAATAAACACGTTGTTAGTGGATGTAGGCAGGCAAGACAAGAAGCAACAGCGGACAGACAGACACTCCAGGAGTGGCCTTCAGACACGTGACTTAGGCCTTAAACAAAACAAGAATAAATTAACACAAGTCTGCCCGCAACACATTTTAGAAGCACATCATCTAACCATGTACATGTATATCCAACGGTCTTACAAAAAGAAACAACGTTTTAAGGATTACTAAGCCAAGTTACATTGTAATCCTTACTTACAAACGATAGTGCATTTTCCGAATTATGTCGTCCGCTAATTTACCTTTAGTGACGCAATTACCTTGATAGTACATGATACTACATACATTCATGATTTCCAACCTAAGCCCACTGCCCTTATAAATTAAATGCTTAAAGTCTGATTACTCTCTGACTTCAGAAATCCTTTGTACCGATCTCTACATAAGAAAAATTAAAATTGGCCACGACAATTGTAAAGTATGTAGTTACTAAGATGAGAAAAACTGTTCTGATAATTTCTAGGCAATTTTCTCATGACAGTAGGTGGATTACTTACTTAAAAACCGGAGAAAGTCCGATTTCCATCTTGTTCCATCAAACACTTTACTAAAATGATTTGGAACTAAATAAGAAAAAATTAAAGTGGTATATCTGACTTTAAAGTAAATGAAAAGTAAATTAAATTATGACTGAATTGAAAATGTATTTGAAGCTTGGCTTACAATAAGTATGATAGTAAGAAATAATATCTGCCAGTGGATAATAATGCACCTATCTTAATTATTTTATAAAAAAAATCGTCTCTTACTCAGAAGTTTTTATTGTGAATTCAATATTTAAATAATTCAGTGTAGAAAATTTGTTAGGTACTTTCTAAAAAGAATTGTTGCTCGTGTAAGGAAGAAATATCTGCTCAAGCTAAAACATATTTTCTTAGGCTTTTATAGATATAGAACTTTCCTAATTGCTTTTAGATCGTTGAAAACCTCATTCAAATAATTCCGAAGGGAATACTAAAGCTGAGTTCGAAAAAACAATTGGTTTACAAATGAGCCTGTAAATAATCTGTGTGCGCACGTTAAAACATGTACACATAGACATAAACAAACAAGTAACCACATATACGGTGATCTAGAGACAGGGTTCAGTATAAATTTCAACCATCCCTCCAAGGCTCGGATGATACTTCGTGTGTAAACGCAGTACATTTTTTCATAAAGGAATTGTCCTACAATATATTTTAAAATATACTTTTTATAAATATTTTGCAAAATAAAAAACCATACAAATAAGTTAAACGAACTGTTCGAGAGCTTATAAAACAGTGTTTGTTTTCACATGTGGCCCATTTATAAATATTGAAGACTTTTTGTTCACTTAATACCCCAAAACGGGGATGTTTTATTCTGAATGATTCCAATATATGTTATTTATGTTTCAAAACAAACGCTGGATTTTTTCTGTTGTGTTACTTTACAGCAAAGCAATCTGTTGTATTCAATAACTTGTTGAATTTATCTTCTGCAACTGTGCAAAGCGATTGAAACATCACAGAACGTCACCATTGTTCTAAAATAGGAATATTTTTAAAAATACATGGAAAAGTTTAACAATATGAAAAATTAATTACATTTTGTTAGTAACAATAGCACTGTCTGAACCAATGTCCACAGATACGTGTTTTTTTAAATGCTATATTATAAAAAATAGCAATATAAAATAGAAAAATGGAAAGAAATAAAAGGGATCCTCTATTGATATTAAATATACTGAAACAGGTAGTTGTTTATTATTTTGTTTTTAAAACGACTCTTTGAAATATTACTTTCAAATTACTTTGACCATTGTTTTGTAGCATAACGCACTTTTTCAGTTTGGTTTATAAGACTTGTTGCACCTCAAGTCCTTATTTTGGATATCAGTTGCCTTATGGTACTGTCGAAAGTGACTCATGGTGTTGGTGGTAACTCATGGCAGTGGTGGTGACTCATAGTGGTGGTCGTGGTGACTTATAATAGTGGTGACCATGATGGTGATTCATAGTGGTGGGGAGTGACTCATGGTGGTGGTGATGACTCGTGTTGATCGTAGTAAATCGTGGTGGTGGTGGTAGTAACTGGGCATATAAAGGATTAGACGAGAATCTGTATTATTAAAGTAATGTTTTCCGTAAATGAGTAAAAAAATTATTTAATGATACATCAGAAACACAAAACAGTGATTCGTAGTGGTGTCTATTAATTAAATTTATATTGCATAAATTATTGTCAAAAGGTATTTATTATAAAATAATAAGCTATATACTTGGAATTGTCTTTGGTAAGCTGTTGAAATACGTACAGCTTAACCACCACTATTATTTTGTAAATAATAAATTTTCTTTTGTTAAATTCTGACTTATAATTCAGGCGAGATTTTAACGAATAAAATTTATTGTTTATTTTTTTAACTCGATAAAATAATATTTCCCCCCCAAATTTGGACCAAAAAAGGTTTTCAAATAAAAATATAAGCCAAGAAGATTCCCTTTATTATAATTTATGTCAGCGATGGAGTGGGAAAACAATGTTGACATCTACGTATAGTTTTTTATAATTTAAGTATACTTTACACCCTTATAAATTATAAATGTGTAAGGGTTAGGTCTATCCAGTGTCTCTTATTCTTCTACTATAAAGAGGCATATCTATGGTTCAGTTATATGTTTTACGGTTACAGATTGGTGTGGAGATGTCTAAGATCGTCCACTCTCATACTTATATTTGTACAAATGTCAAGGCAGATATTGTACCTTATTAACGCTACCTCACAGGTTGTATATATCATATCCTTACCCCGATACTACCAAATGTCTACGAATATTACTTCAAATAAGGGATAAAATCTCAATATCGGGCAATGACGTATTCTTCGATCATAGCTTGCAGTTGATTATTTATCGCCACGTTGAAGTATGATTGTTTTAAGAATTGAGGAAGTTAGAGGTTAAACCATCAATGGTGATATCCTATATCCTATGACTAATGCCTAAATGACGTAGTGGCTATTAATAAAACACTGCATCTTGTACTACGCTGACATTAGGTCATATATTACATCACTATATTACACTATAGTACAGTATGACATTCCCTTAATAATAATAACAATCTGTTCCTGAATGAGATCTCCCTCTCTCATTGACTACAAACAGACACGCGATTTTACATTTACCCGTCCTGGTATTCCGGAGTAACCTTCAGATCATACACTTTCCTCAGTCATTAAACATCTCTTACCCTGAATTATCACAGCTTCGCAGACTATTTATGGACACATATTTACCTCCTTATAAAGTATTACTAATTATTAGAATTTTCCACTTTCCGGAGACATATTCAGGCATATTTTGTTATCGACCAACCATATGGATAAGTTACATTAACGATTAATGAGAGTACTCGGTTGTGGTGACGTGACCAAAGAGTTTACCAGGCGTAGCTGAATGATGGAGAACAATCAATCATCTGTGAAATCTTTAAGGAATGCAAGAAGTCGCGTCCGCCCAAGAGGTACAGCGCGATTTGATTTGGGAGATTTGGGACAAATTAAATTATTAACCTCAAGTATTAATATTTTTGTGAACTAAAGTAATTAAAGAGTGACTTTTTATATGGCCTAAAGGATCACCTAGGTTTGTCTTAGTGATCAATTTACTATACTAGTTACTATACTATCTATCTATCTATACTATTTAGAAGGAAACAATTATGAATTCAAAGATCTTATACACCTTAGAATGTCGATTTTCTTTTTAATGTTTGTATTAAATACGATCCATAATTTAATAATGTAGACCTAATAGATGGAACAGCAATGGATTTATAATTAATTAACTAAAGATTACCCATTCAATATTAATACTATAGATAAATTTTGTAAAAGGTGAAATTATTAAGTCGAGGAAAATGTTTAGAAATTTATTTCTATTATCTGATTAATTATTTCAAATTCAATCCTTTTTGTCAAATTATAGCTGAGGCAGATTTTACTTACGTAACGTGTAGTTATGTAAACAATCATAGTTTATTTTAACCAGAACAAGTCTTTAATTTCGCTTCCCAGATGTTCATTGTTTTCAAAGCGTCTCTCTACTATCTTTATGGGAAATGCCTCATCTTAGATCGTAAACTCTGTAGTACTAGAACTAATATTTTCCAGAAATGGTACACTCATTTCAAATTACTCTTACAAATTCGTTTACACGTGCAGTACTAAACTAAAAAAAAAAATAATATTTAGAAACCTTAACAAGAATCAAGTGAACGACGATCGAGCTAATAAATATAATAAGTGACACGATATTTGAACGTGAAGCAGTTTTATGTCGGCCATTTGTCAACCTCGATACCTTATCATACATTATCCACTTTATTTGTGTCAGTACTTTACCGATATTAAATCAGCAAAAACTTCAAATTACTGTATTTCCTGAACAGAACATTTCTTGAACAGGTAATAACGATTTATATGTTTAAAAAACGGCAGTTTGCGACCTAATATTTTGTAACACTTAGTGGGATAGCAGAATTATGGACCCTAGTTACACACGGCCAGTGTCCTTACTTCATAGTAACTTCTATGGTATACAGCGTGCTTCAAAATGTATATACACTGAAGGGGTTTTGGAAGTTATAATAGATGTAGCAAAGCTTTAAATAGACAATTGTGCATAATAAGAAGACCAACAAATTAATGAGGTCAAATCAATTATTTGTCGTAGTTTACTCGAAGCGCTAAAAAAAAAAAATAAAAAAACTCGCTGCACTCTGTTTTTCAATATTTTCTAACTGTCACAGCTCTCTTATTAGGAACTGTATTGAAACGATTTTACATTAAATCCGCATTAAAATTTCTATAGTTTTTAAATATTATACTGAAACAATTGTTAAGACCAGCAAGCACGAGGAGTAGGGTTCGAGTTCATTGTTTTAATGCAACAACCCTTTTTTAATTAATCAAAAGAAAGTAGATATTTTACTCTTTTAGAATACCACATGTGTTATACTTTCATCTTAGGTTTCATAAAATAATTCATATATATATAAATGAATGTTTGTGTGTTTGTCCTTTATGGAATCGTAAACTATTTGACCGATCATTACGAAACTTTGTATGTGTATGTAATTTTCCACGAAAAAGGTTTCTATGCTATGTCTATTGATGTAACTCGCTTCCAACTGTCGTTGCCTAAGTTAGTAGTTTTCAAAGCGCCTGCAGATTATAAACTGCAATTACGAGACAGTTATGACTATTTAATAGCCAAACACTATTAGAAGGCGCTAAGTTATAGTGTATATTTGTCTTGAAGATAAATTTCTGGTTGAACTTAAAGCTTGAGTGTTAGACCTCTTTATAATAAAACACATGTACATGTACAATGGCTATAAACATATACAGATTTTCTTGATCGTGGCAACAAAGCAATCTCTACATTGGCGTTGGAAATATAATGTACTTTAGCCAGAAGTGCACATACACAGGTAACGCTTACGAAAAGCGTGCGAAGCCGCGGGAAACAGCTAGTAATTCATAAAAAGCCATTTGTTTTAAAAAATTTTTTTAAGGAAATTTTTATTTCACTGCAGTTCGCAAAACTAAATGATACTTTACTGAAAATAGTGTTGGAATCAGCTGATTAGTAATACATAGAAATGAAAAAAAAAATTAGTCTAAAAATAACTGTTACTTATATTCTATATTTTCCTCATTGGAAAATTTTAAAACTCCATTAATGTACAATGTATGATTGATTGGTTATCTTTGTTTTATAATTGTTTAAAACGTACTAAAATATATACATTTAAATGCATACAGGCGATATCCATTAATTGAAATAATAAAAATATTAAATATTTCGGTGATACAGAATAGTGAAAGAACAACCCTCATGTGCGTAAGTATTAAATTTATTGATAATGTATGCAATAATAATTGCATATATACTGAATTATTAGTCATAGTAAATGTTCATTGTATGCAGGGTGTCAATGTATTAATATTTCCGTACAAAATTATAATATCTATCACAACAATTAAAAAAGTATATATAGCACGAAACACAATATTTTAGTAGGACAATGGCGGTGTTAATAAGTATTACTATTGATTATATATATACATCAATTAGTGATATAATATTTTAGAACAACACCCCTCCTAACTATGGTTCAAATGGCTGATTTCACTCTCTGAGCTAGTCAAAAAGTTGGAGCCAAATTCTCTGCCTGCACAAGTGCTCTCCATCAGCTGCCAAAACCTTCACTTCACCTTCTCAGCTGATTGAGCATAGCTCGACGTGAACCCTTCCTTCTTCCAAAAATATTCACAAAATATTATATTTGGATATTACATATATTCTCTCCTTAGTGTGGATTGTTCTAACTTGTCAATATTTACAAAATGTGGTCGGTAAATAAATGTATCTCAATATTGTATTCTAATTCAAATATTAGGGTATACCTAGTGAGTAAGTAAGTCCTATATGTTATGAGAGAGGTTTCCGTATCGTATTCCAACCATAAGTTATTGTGATAGCTGAGATAATAATTATCTCATTATTGTAATTATTACAATCGGTACCTAGTTATACTCAGTATTCTTTACAGGAACGGATAACATTGGGTTTCGACCATACGTAGAGTGCATAGGCGTGCGCAGGGTTCATGATTTAGATGTGTCTGACGTACAGGGGGATTCGATGGTTATTGAACATCCCCAGCAAAAAGGGAGGTCCGGAGTGTCACCTCTGGTAAATTGTACTCAAAATTATGAATTTTGAAAGTTTTTAACCATTGTTGTTTTAACATATAACTCTTATAAATCACTGCAGTAGTTTACATGGGCAACAGGTAATTATATCTTAACAAATTTAATAAATACCGTTATTTGATAGTAAGCAAACATATTAAATCAGGAAAAATAAATTTAAGACAAAATATGAGAATTAAATTTAAAAAAAATGTTTATGTAGAAAATAACTGGCTAAAAAGTTGCAATGGCATTAGCCTTTCTCAAGGAATCAATATTTCAAATTCCTCAATAATATCTGAGTAAGAAACATTCACGGCGAGTTCTTGTTTAATGAACGGAGCGTCACAAAATCCAACCTCTCTTAAGTCATTGTTTATCCAAGCATTGTTTTAATAATGCTTTAATATATTTTTACATATAATGGAACTAAATAACGGACCAAATAATAACAAAGTAAACTTTAAATTTATTGTTTTGTTTTGTTAGTTAATAACAACATATTTCTGGTGGTATTTATGTTGTATCATAAGAAATAATTATAACATTTGACAGTACGACAAACAAGTGCCATTAACGTTTCTTTTTTTATGTGGCTGAGTTTTAAGACCCACTTCCGGTATAAGAGTGGTTATTTCCGTTGGACAAATTGGCCTGTCTCAGCAAGAGACCACATTTCCGCGAGCTGTCTTTGTATCAATTAATTTTCCGCATAATAAATAGTTATAAATCAAGAATTTATTATTAATATTAATATTAACTCATTGTGCAGTAAATGCATAATTTGTAAAGTATTTACAACTAAATTAGAATCAGTTTCATTGATTTAATCCTTTAAGTCTAAAAGTCAGAATTTCTGCAGGGGCAAAAATAACAATGTTTTGATACTGCGTTGGATGTATGTATTTAGTTTAATCGAGGCTGAATTCATGTTTGTTATTCAAAATTCTTCAATTTATTTCCATTATTTTCCGAATGAATGTTGAAATAGAAAGTCATCACTCAGACTTGAGACGTGCTGTTGGATATTCATTATGAAAAGTGAAGACGAGTCCTGTATGCATATTTGTATAGTGTATTGGCCGGAGCACGGACTTGTGTGCCCATCAGATGTCGCTGCCGGCTCTGCAGATATTGCGGTGATTGCCAATATCGTCGGAAATTGCTTTCGCGGCGCTAATAAATAACAATTTACTACCGTGCCATCGAGACGTTCCTTGAAACCATTTTATATTTTATGATTCTGAGCGAAGATATCCGTTATCACTTTCAGAGAGTGAGTGTGTTTGTGATAAATATAAACGTTGATAGGTACATTCTCATAGTCGTACTCCCAACCATTTTCCATCATACAATATAGGTATCAGAAAATACATCACATTTGTATAATGTTTTATTGCATAAGCCTTTATTAGGAAGATGTAAAGCAGTTTAATATAACTTTGCTTTGTTGACTGTTACTGATACACATTCTTGTATCTTTAAATATGTATGAAACTTTGTAGTATAATTTATATATAATATTTATTTTATTTAATTATATGTTATACAATATATACATCATACGAGAAAATAAAAAAGAAAAGTATTCTAAAACTGAAACAATGATAACATGTTGAAATAATACACAACGATTAATTACTAGTGTCGTGTTTTTTAAGTACAGGTTTTAGAGTTAATGTGCGTGAAAAATTGTCTCAAAACATGGTTGTTATTATCCACTGAGTGTCACAATGCTTTGGCACGTTTTTGATCAGATTAAAGATCACGTAACTGATTTTGTATCACTGAACCATGGCAAATTTCCATAAATATCCGGTTTCATTCTTAACTGTAAGAGTCTCGTAACTAATCAGTATCTAGTACTCTCCGCTCCGCCACCACATTTTAGTTCAGTCACCGCAATATTCATCCACTCAATTTGTATTAATTAGTCCCAATGTCACATGACAGGCTGGGAGTATAGGCGCTAACTGAGAGTACAATGAACTTAAAACACCGTAAAATTATGAATTATATTTGAATAATTGTGGCTCTTCTAACCACCATTATTAAAAAATAAAAAATCTAGTAAGTAATGTAAAAATACTAGTAAATAGCAAGTAATGCCGATATCTTAACAAAGCCAAAGTCCATATTTTGGATCTATTGAAAAATATTGGTAAATTATGCACGAGAGCAGAAAAACGGAAGGCTTTTTGATTCCATTGGAAGCTAGATTGAGTATAAAAGTGGAGCGATAAGTATTCTTTAATTCATTTTAAAAGAAATAAAGTGAATGAATATAATGTGTTCATTATTTTTAATAGAATCAGTACAAAGGCAAATAAAAAATAAGAACACGGAAATAACGGAAAGGCATTTTTGGGGTTTATAGAGTATAATGAATATAATGTCTTCATTATTTTGAATAGAATCAGTACAAAGGCAAATAAAAAATAAGAACACGGAAATAACGGAAAGGCATTTTTGAGGATTGCAGTGACAATAATTCCAATAAAAGTTAGAATACTGATTATAAAAAGTAATAATTATTAAAGATGTTTTTGTGTTGTTAATGATTTATAGATTGAACTGGATTAATTCCTACTTAAATTATGAACATATAGTAATTCAATGAGGTGAGCCAGTATTATTTCCTAATATTGTATGAAAATTATGTACATGGTAATGAAGATTTTGACGATGAAACTTTAACATCCGCTATTTTATTATCGTGTTCTGACTGAAAGCCTCACAACTGCATCTATCAACGGGGGGATATTAAACTTAAGTGAATATCAATTTTGATTGAATTACTATGACAGAAAATACTGTTTCTTTATGTTACTATTATATTTATTTTAGAGAAAAACTAACAGTGTTTTACAAAATTTTAGTTTTAATACAAATTGTTTGAACTATAAAACATTACATATATATCTGCCTTGTTTACAGGACCTTTGGTATTGTACTTTACATTAAATACTAAGTAATTTCGTAATTGTAACCGTAATGAAGATATTGATATTAATAAGTGCATATCTTCACAAACAGCAACTGGCTAAAATAATGAAATATAATATATTCTTAGTCGAAGGGACATAAAACAAGAAGACACACGTAGTGTAGCAGATTATTTTACTAAGTATTAATTACGTCATTTTGAACTAAAAAACTTAATGAAACCAAATTTTACCATTTATAAGATATTTTACATATTATATTTTAGGGTGCTAGGTATTGTAACCGAACAGTTTTACCACTGCCAAGAGAGGAGCTTTTCCAGGAGACAAAAACACGTATATTTAATTGACCCTGTACCGATAAGTTGCTGAAACCAGGTTTTCACGCTGTAATTTAACCATTTATCATCTACTTTTGGAAATTTTTACATTTAGTTTGCAAAGAAATAAAAAGATAAAAATCTACTTAAATAAGGATTATTTAGCTCGTCTATCGATCTCCTATTAACCAAATATTATGTAACATGTAGGTTTCCCTAGTGTAATATGCTGTTTAAAAAGATGATGTTGGAAAGATAAAATGATTTAAAAACTTTTTTGTGTCATAAAACTTTTTTAAAAAACGATTCTAGTAAATAAATAAAAAAGAAAATTTGCACACGCCTGGTTTTCGTGTAGACAGAAATCTCCTTTATTTTCCTGAAGGTAATGTGTGCAGCCAGGGGTAAAAAATATACGGGAATATAAGGTGGAAATGAAAAGTTGATGAAATGTGTAACCGGGGAATGAATTCAATTATGGGAGTAACTGTGGTCATAATATAAATATCTCCTGTGGGTCACTCTAGGAAACTGAGATTAGAAAACTTGGGACTGCCCACATACAGTACGGAAGTTCTTGGTTATTAACTCTTGGTTTTACACTCTCGGTGTATATTTTTGAGTTATTATCCCAATTTGTAACTAAAACACAGCACGTTTTTTAATAATATTTGTAGTAAAAGTAAATTTTCCTATTTCTACATAAGTGGTGACTATTAACTAACTAATAAGGTAATTAACTCTAAAAGAAACATTTTTATTCTTCACAGAACCTAAGGAATGGCGATTTGTAAACCACTTATGACACTTGCATGATATTCTATATCTAATAAGAAGTTAATTGATGACTAGGGGACACCCTATCCTCTTCGTAATGTATTTGACAGGCTCATATGTGGTATAAGTGTCAGAAAAAATGGTATTAAAGTTCAAGATTTTCATTTAAATAAAATATTTTTGCCGAAGTCAGAAAATGTAAACATAGGCTACTAGTTTTTGTTAAAATAAATAATTAAATTCTTAATTCATCAACACTATTCCCACAAAACTAATTTAATTGACTACATTTAAATGATATTGGTTTTCTATATTTCCCAATAATACATGTATCTGAGAAGAACTCCATGTATATACAGTTTTATTCTAATGTACAACACGTTTTAAAAGCAATAGTCTACTTTAATTTTAAAACCATTTAACAGAAATATACAACTTTACTTTTGCCAACAATAGCTTGCTTGCTTAAAATTCATAAAACAAAATATGTTTAACTTGCTGATTAGTATATTTTTATCTAACAGTGTTAACAATTATAATTAATCAACCTAATATAAAAGCAAATCTAATAATTTGAAACGATCGAAGAAAAACAGAGCTAAGCAGATATACTTAAGAATATAATATACTAAGAATACTTAAAAATAAAAACTATTGTTAATATATGTTTTGGTATTATAGTGCCCAGTTTCAAAATGTTATTTCTTTTTTTTATATATTTTATTTCTTTTATAAACGTAAAACTGAGTGGAAAATTTATTTCAGGATATATGCCAATGCGAGAATATTTATAAGTTATTTGGATGCCTCAATATGAATATATTCCCGAATATAACAATACATGTGTGTGTGTGTGTGTGTGTGTGTGTGTGCGCGCGTGTGTGCGTGTGTGTGGGCGCGCTTCTCTATCAGTAACGAACAATGTAAACGATACTGATGCCAAATTTAGCAATTTACTATCAACCATCATGCTAAAGTGTTTGGTCAAATCAACTGGCGCCCCAATCACAGTCTGCTCTGCTTATTACATCATGCATGGATACAAATGTATAGCGAACACAGTTATATGTAACGAACAATGTTTTCCCACAGCGATGATGGATGAAAACTCTCAATAGTGCCATGGAAACTGGAGGTAAGTCACAAGTTCTCGTTGCATAGTTTCTGGTATTGTTTGCCATAACTAATGAATATCCTGTAATAGAGAGCAGAGGGTATAGTATTTGATTCAATTTATGAACACTAAAGAACTATTTATATTGTGCTACAAATTAGGATTAATCATAAAGCTTAGATTCAATTAGGACCACAGTTTCCAGCTTCAAGTACAGCAAAGTCATCAGCTGTGGTCGAATCGTGACATCCTTTGTCATAATAAACAACTATGCAGACATTCTGACGGTATTCAGGTGAATACTTCCTTCGCATCTGTCCAGCAATTTTGAACTTCAGCTTATGGAATATATTACTCTAACACATTAAACAATTATGATAGGTAGGTAGAGTACGAATTTTAATTTTTCTCCAAAAAATATGTTGCCTCTTCAGTGACAAAACCCATGTCTGGGCATAGCAGCTAATGTTTGTAATAATTCTTAAGCATTTTATATTAAGTCCAATATTGTCATTAGCCCTTACAGTTAACCGTAAAGAAATGTCAAACCGTATTGTATTTCTTCTAAGGTTCCTTAAAATGAGTAATTTTCAATTAAATAATCTTTAATAAACTCTTAGTTTTTTTATCACTCAGTAAAATAATGAATCATGATTATTTTGACAACATGCAATTGTATTAGACCAGTATATCTCGTTAATTACTTTCAGAATTTATCTCAGTTTTCAATATAAGACCAGTATCTAAAAATTATCGAAATCTCAAGGTTGTATAACTGGTAGGAAATCCATTTGTTTTAGTCTCATCAAAATTCTATTTAATTTTCGTTTTCTTTGAATCTTTTAAGTCACTGATCATAAAACCTGGTTATGATTTCAAATAACATAAAGCATTACGACAAAAACAAATTGTCACCCTTTTTATGTAATGGCAAAGAATGAATATGTATGTTAATGTTTCAATCAGAAATTATATGGATATACATTACCTGTATATCAACAAACTGGCTTAGTATAGAACGGAAGTAAATTCTTTGCATTAGTTAGAATCAAAGGTAAAACTTGTTTATTTGTCACTTGATTGCCCTTATTTTACTGAACTAACTACAGTTTTTACAATAAAATATATTTCGATGTTCTACGGATAAACATAATATGCATAAGTTTACGAGAAACAAAATTTTAACGGCTTGTAATGAAACCATGAGTGCTTTAGAATTAAAATATGGGGTATTAAAAATACTTCACAAATACAGCTCTTAAAGACCATTTATAGACACTTTAATCCGTCAAGTATGTCAATAAATAACGGATGAGTCATGTTTACAAAAATTGCTTTATGACATAAATAAATAAATAAATATCACACACACACACATATTCTGATATTATAATGTATACTATTACTGCTTTTAGAATATATATAATTTCAATAATAACATTGAATCACTAAAAGTACTTCCTCCCCCGCGCCGGACTCAAACCCGGATCTCTCACTTGCCGGGTGAGTGCGCTACATTTACACCACAGAGCCTAACTTTTTACAATTCGATTATTTTATATTTGCCCGTTTCTGTCACATATGAATGTACATAACCAAACCAATATATGATCGGAAGACCAAATAACTGTAAAACAACTTTTATTTACGTTTATTACATTTTTATAAATGGCCTTATTTAATATGATATTTAATTATTATACAATTTTTTTGTATTCGAAAAATAGTAGCTTTTAGTGGATCATAAAATTAATCGATTGAACCTAACTTAACTTAAAAGTGTATAGGTTAAAAAAAGACTCCTCTTTTTGATATTTAACATCTATCTTCAAAACACAAATTGTGTTGTATAGTGAACTTTAAAAAAATGAGTAACAACAGAAATTGTGACAACACAAAACAATATAAATTAATAATTAAGTTTCCCAAGGATCTGAAATAAAGCTGCAACTCGTGGGAGGGGGGCGCTAGTAAGGCAACTAAATATTTCCTTATCCTATTTCCTTGAAAGCATTCTCATGTGATCCGATAAATTTGTAAATGATGTAGACGTCTACAAATCCATATTATTCTCAGGTAAACATAAATGATCCATACAGCTCTGTCTGAACACTTTACACATTCTTTTTATTTACTTACATCACAATATAAATGATATTATCTAAATATATGTTTCAGTTAAAACTAGAATTCAGTCAAAAACTGGTATTGACCAGTAAAAATTGATTTTAAACCAAATAGTATATACAAATCCAATTGTGACAATTAAAAACCACCAAGCTAGGTAGTTAAACTTGACTAGGATTGTTCAGTTAGTATTGACTGGTCTAGACTGAAAAAAACTTGTTTTAACAACAAAAGTTTACGGTCAAAACTCAAATTGTGACTATTCAATACCAGTTTTGGGCAAGTTATTTAGTCAAAATAATTTTAGAATATCACAGTTTTCAACCTAGGTAAGCTGTAAAAACTAGTTTTTACTAATAAATTTGTATCAAAATAAGTTATACCAACAAAATACAGTTGAAAACCGATTTTACTCCTTAATTTTGGTAAAAACTAAGTTTAAAATTTTCATATTGGTTAGAACTAATTTTTACTATTACATTTTGGTCAAAAGTAGCGTTTCAGTTCTCATAGAATCCCGAACAAATATATTTCAAATTATATTATTATTTGCCTCTGTAATAAAAGCATTCTATTTCATCATCTATTAATCAACCTTTCTGCTCCTTCTATTTTCCCTTCTTTCCTCTCTTTTTCAATTTCTGTTTAGGAAATTCAAGTAAAATAGTATAATTTAAAACAGTCTAATAATAGAAATCAGCGTTTTAATTTGATTTACATTACACATAAAATGTTATTACATTATCTCGTTATTAAACAAGGCACTCCACTAAATATTTTTATAATATAGTTCATTGAGCTAATTTGTACAACATAAAGATGTTTGATGGGACACTGAATTGCAAAATATTTTTTTCTTCTGCATATTAATTTTTAAAGCCACATTTAAAATTTAAATGTCCCGTCCAACTGCGTTTTTTGTAGTTCACTGTGAGATATCTCCGTTCTCTTAACACTCACCAAGTTAGAGGAAGTTCGCAGTTACATTTACTCTCCTCGTTGATATGTCAGTATAGACAACTAAAATATCTTAACATCAGCTCTGATACTCACCAAAATAGGTGCAGTTCACAGTGAAATTTTCCTGTACTTGGTAATAACTTCAGTATGGAAAAACTAATCTTAGCATCAAATCTGACCCTTACTTACAATTTATGGTTGCACAAAATTTTTCCAATTTTTATGTAAACTATTTCAACGAGCTAAGTTAAGTAGGTTTAGTTAAGTTTGTTGTCACCTTATTTTTATACTTTTAGATAATAACTCAGTTGTTTACCTGGGGTGTTAATTTTCCGAGAATTTCTCATGACTTCTCTCACTTTTAACATCACTAAATTTTGACGTCTAACTCCCCTTTCCTAATGTCTTCACCTTATCTTCAACCTTCATTATAAATCTAATTGTCTTCATGAAGTTTACCTTAATCCTCTTAATCAGCCAGATGAAGCAGATTTTCTTTTCATTGAACTGCACTAATCATATTATATTATTATTCTCCAACTGTTACAAATTAACAGAAAATGGAAGGAAGATGATTAGATAAAATAACACCCAGGAGAGAAGATTTTTGAACAGACGATAGAAAATAATTAATTTACTACAAAGGTAAAAAATTACTTAACAAAACTGTTTTACAAAATGCAGGCCTAACTGCCTAAACCAAACCATTCCACGTCTACCGAGAGTGTCGCCAAGTTTAATGTAAATAAGATGATGCGATACCTACGAGGCAGTACAACTACGAGGAATATCTAGCTGTAAATGTTTATGTCTCAGTTTACGACGGTTCTAATGGCATATCTTCTATTTACGACCTATTCTACAGGGGCTGCCGAGAATGAAGGGAAGTTATGATGTCTAAACGATTAAGATCTATGAGGAGTTGCTGTAAATGTTTTATATTACATGTTTACGTCACCAGTTTCAGATAAGGGTTGATATGTACATATATATAAACCCATTATATAGACCCATTTTCTGTGTCTATATACTGACACTTAATATACAGAGTTCTGTTGTGGTGTAGCACGTGCACGTGAAGGATGCTGATCTTGTTTAGTGTAACGGGTGGAAAATCTTCCTGAGTGTATACACACTCTTACTAAGCTGTTATCATGCCAACTGCCTGATATTAAACTTACGCTCTTTACAATAATTTCAGTCGTAACCGACGTTTCCTAATACAACAGCCTTCGTGTGCCTGTTATATACTTTATCACGTTTGCCATATACCTTCTCCGGACAACCAACTTGCTTCGTTCAAGTTGATTGAGGTTCGGCCTCTTGACTCAACATCTCAGTTTCTTCGGAACTGCTGCCAAGATGTATAACATCCACCACATAATACAACTAGTATATACACCTAGCGCAAGGTCTCTCATTGCGGAACTTAATTATTTCGACAGAACCCATTTCACACAAAACCTAGATATTGTTCCAGGCATCTTTCTGTCCAATAACAAAAATACTCGCATGTATATCCTTCTTTCTTACATAGGGACAATCTAGCACTACCTTGAACTCCTAGCTAACAGTCACCTCGGGTTACTTAGTTCATCTTAGAACATCCATGGTAAAATTTTCCATCATAAACGTACTTGAACCGAGAGCACCAACCTCATCCAGCATCTACCATCTAGCATTTCTGCAACTGTTGACGTCAGTAATATCATTTAATAATTGAGGTAACTTTCACCTCAAGTTACCCCCGAACGAAATCTCAATCTAGAACACCTACAAACACCATCCACAAACAACCACCACTAGAGCCCAACCTTTTGCTTCAATTATAGGCATCATTGATCCGAAATCAGCCTTAGCGTCAGCTTGACCCACAAAAGACGGGCCATCGTTGTACCCACAAGGAACTAGATTAGATATGTGAGTGTGCTACGGACACCCCACATATTGCTACCAAGTGTAACATTTGAGCTTCCTAGAACTCCTAAACTATTACATCTAACACGTTACTTAGACTTAATACTCCCCAGGACCAAAACTAGTATTCAAACTTCTCTGGGTGTCAGTTTTATAAGGGTTTTATGTTGAAGAGTTCATTATGAGCCGCTGGAAAGAAACTATTGGAATATTATAATTGTTAATGAAATGAATTTCCAGTCCTTGTATCGAAAGCGATCTTCAAAGCCTTTATTGTTGGTATTATAATTATTTATTTATTTAATTACTCTCTAATTATTTTTAATAATTTATTTTATTTTTTATGTTTTTAGTTATCCCTTTAAAAAATTACTCCAAACATAATGGCCTCCGGATAATACCAATGTACCAACAATACTGCGTTAAAGGCGAGAAATAAAAAGTTGATTGACGTATTTCTATATGTTAGGATAGTAAATAATTTTTCATATTCGATAAAGACAAGATTGAATATTCCTACACACATCAATACAAAGACAACAGATTACGAACTATTCTTTCTGATATTTTCTGTTTGTCACTTTAGACAACATTCAAACCCGCTTATCAATTCTTGGGACGTACTCTCGAAACTTCTTGGGCTTAAAACTCGTAACTCTACCAAAACTGTGGCAATGTTACAGTACTGCACGCTGCAAATTTCCTTTTAGACGTCAAATATAGCTGATATAGCCTAACATAATTTTCACATCACTTTAAACTTTTAGTGAATTAAACCTATGTAACAATTTTGTAAGTCTCTACAACTCCTTTATTAATAGTTGTTTTAATGACGGTGAGCCGGTTCAATACCTATATCTCCCCGGCTCATGTGTGTTTTATATAGTGTATGTGTGTGTGGTTTATTGGCTGCAGAGGCCACTGACCATTTGAAGGCGTTTGGCCTTTCCGGTAGAGTGGCAAAGACTCCGAGCCGTGGTGTACAAGTTAGGAGTAGCTCCAAGTTATATTTTAGTTTAATTAAGTGTTTGTTAGTTTTGCGGAGCTGTTCTCCTTCTGACATGTGCGGCTAAGTTTACGGCCCCTCACTGATGAGGTCCAGGAGATGAGTTGATTTTCTGCTGTCATCTCTCCATCATGCGTTGTCGCAGAGAACCTTCGCTTTTGCGCTCTGCTGAAGGACGGCCACCATGATGGACATTGCTACTAGTCAACATCTGTGATACCCTGCTCATATTCGTTATTTATTTGTTATTGTTATTGTTGCCATTTATATAGTTTATATTTTGTTATTTAATTTTAAGTTAGTTTTAGATATTATTTAGTTATTTCTTGGATTTCATTAGGAGCCCGCCCTTAGCCGAAGGATACCGGGTGGAATTGGCATTTCTTGTTTCAAATTATGGCGTTTCTAATTTTTGTATGCAGGTGCACCTGATAAGGATTGTTTGAGGTATATACTACTGCAGGCACTTTTAATTTTTTTTTTATTTTTATTTTTATTTTTTTTTTATTTATAGTATATATACTTATATATTTATATTGACTAGATAGGCCTATATTGTGTCTTAGTAAATGAGCCTGAGTATGCTGACCACGGTGTTCTTTTTTTTTACCTAGTTTAGTTTTGATCCGGCATCCCGTTCGCCACCATGGGCGCGCGCTTCCCTGATGGTTTGCTGTGGGTGTGCGAGCGGCGATGTACGGTTTCAATGGTAGCAGAGCGTGGTTAGCTGCTCTCTCAGCTGTCTCTCAGTTCTGGTTTTGTTTGTTGGTGTAGGTTAGTGTTAGGTAGGGGGAGGTTAGAGTACACAACTTTTTTTCATTAGGAGCTCGCCCTAGCACAGGATACCGGGTGGAATTGGTTTAGTGTCTTGCATCCTGCAGACTTACCCTTTGCAGGGAGCAAGGGACTCTAAATTGCTTAAACGCTAAATTTATCTAACTGTACTCTACTTCTCCCCTATCAATGTGTTGTTTTGTTATATTTATTGCTTCTGTGTTTGTAGGTTGTGGTTAGTGTATATTTGCAGGGTATCCTTCTATTGGGTAGCAGGTGTTGAGTTCTTCACTTGGACCTCGTCAGTGTAAGCCTTTTGTGAGTTGAGTCCACTTAGGTTACTAAGTAATTGTTGCGTACGTTTTGTTGTTTATTGTTGTATTTATTTGTCTTAATTGTTGTTTGGTATGGCGTTTTCCCTGGTGCCTGAACATCTACGCAAGCCCGAGTTGGTTTTTTGAGGTCCTGGCGAGAGGACAGAAGCCCGAGGGAGATGTGAGGGCATTAAGGGCTCAATTACGGGCTTGTATAGCGTTGGACCGCAGCTGGAATGCAGAGTTCCAAATTAACACAGAATTTGAGTTTTGTAAAACCCGAATGGAGGAATTAGAAGACGATATTAATTTTGAGTCACTTCCCATGTCCGGGTCAGCAAAGGCTAGATTGGCATCTCAGCTTTTACATTGGCGTGACAGAATAGTTTTACTTATGTCAGCTCCTAGTTTAGACTCTGATATTAAAAGTTGGGCTTTTTCGGCCAGTAACAAATTAAAACAAGCCTTAGATGGTTTGAGTGAGGTGCGCTCGGTGAAAGAGAAGGGGGTACTATTTACCGCTGTCACTCCAACGGAGGTTCCCACTACCATTACTTTTGCTAACCATCCTCCGGCTCTTTCTTTCGAGCCTCCCAGAGTTACTATGTCTCCGATGGGTAGTGGCCCTCCTGAAGCGGCTGGTGAGGCATCATCTATAGTTGTGCCTTCCTTTTCTAGCTTTGGCAAACTGCCCCATCCTTTGGGGAGTGTTTTACAACACTTCCCCAGAGCTGATGGGCTTGACACTAATTTACTTATCCATTTCCCTTCTGGAAGTTTTTAAGCTAAGAGAATTTACTGGTATGACAGATGCCATGCTTATGCAGATTTTAGCGCAGTTTTCCTTAAGGCCGCTTTTTTGATCGCCTTCTAGACTGCCTTAAGAGAGGTGCCACCTTTGACCAGTTCCACGCCGAGATCTTGGAGTTCTTTGTACCTGCTCGGGTTAGGGAGCGCTTGCGGGTGGAACGCGTTTATCGTCCTCAGGCACCAGACGAGACGTTTGAGCCATTTTGTCGGGAGATACGGGATGTAGCCCGGGTTTTGCGCTTGAGCTTGAGCGAAACGGAGTTGGTGAGCCTTATTTTGGAGGGCATTAAACCTGAAGAACGCTCCCGTTTGATTTTTTGTAGCCGTCACGCATCTTTTGCGGATTTGGACCGCCTCTCCATCATCTCTAGAGGGGTTCAGGATGCGGATGATCAAAGGGAGGCCATGTCGAGGCATCTTCCTCACTTGCCTCCGGGGCCGGTCCATGCTCCGGTGCAGTCTGAGCCAGCAGCTGCTCCTTCCCGTAGGCAGCCTCCTACCTGTTATGGCTGCAAGCAAGTGGGACATATTAGACCGTTTTTGTCCACTTAATAAAAAAAAAAACTAGTAAGCTTGCGGACGAGTAAGCCCGACTCGTGCCGTAAAGGTAAATTTTGAGGGCAAATATGTACCTGATTTTGATGGTAAAGGGGTAGCTGGTTTAATGCAGAACAGAAAGAAAACAGAAAGAAATAGACTTGGGGACAGTTATCATCGTTGGCCGAGAGTGGAGGTTGCTGCTCTCTGGCTGCGCAGGGAGTAAGGGCTGCCCGCTCAACCTGCCCACAACTGGATGTACTTGTGGGGAATGTGGTGCAGAAGGCCCTGGTTGATTCTGGGTCAGCACGCAGCCTGATTTCTTTGTCGTTTTTTGAAGATCTAAAATCCTCTGGGCTAATACGGCAGGTTGAGCCTAGTTCACTTATCTGCTGGACTGCTTCACGCACACCTTTACCTATTATCTGTAGTGCCCAGATTCACATCAAAATTAATTATTTCCTCTTGGGATTGGAGCTTTTTGGTGGCTAAGGACCTGACTTTTCCTTTCATCTTGGGAGCAGATTTTATCGGAAAAACTGGCATGATTTTGGATTTGGCCTCCAGTCATGTTTTCTTTGCTTTCGCCAGGCGGGTGCTCGTTCCCTTTTCAGATGTCGAGTCTCGTGGGACTGCTGCCTTAGAGATGGAAGATAAGAGCTTGACTCCTCCTGACCAACTAGGACATCTTACGCCGAAAGAGGCTGAGGACATAAGGCAGATTTGTTCCAGTTTTCCCTGAAGTCCTAACTGACAAACTGGGCACTACCAATCTCTTGGAATACGAGATTCGTCTTACAGACACCCGTCCTGTACGTTCCCATCCATATAAGCTTGCTCCGCCCAAGATGGAAATTCTGAGAAATATGATTGATGATTTACTTAAGAGTGGGGTAATCGAGCCGTCTTGCTAAAATTTTTCCAGTCCAGCGTTTCTAGTGCCGAAACCTAATGGGAAGTCCAGATTGGTCCTGGATTATCGAAAGCTCAATGCTCTGACAGAAATTGACTCCGTGCCTCTCCCCGATTTGCATTCTGCTTTCGACTGGTTTGGTAAGGCCAAGTATTTCTCCATTTTTTGATCTTAATCAGGCATATCATCAGATTCCTCTAAAACACGAGTCTCGACCTCTCACTGCCTTTTGTGTGCCTTGGAATTTGTACCAGTTCACCCGAGTGCCAATGGGCTTGGCTGTGGGGGCCCAGACACTCACCAGACTCCTGGATTCTATCTTTCATGATGTCAAATTTAAGTTCGTGTTCAACTATCTGGATGACCTGCTTGTGTACAGTGAGAGTTATGAGGAGCACTTGACTCATCTAGAGGAAGTTCTAACTAGGCTGCGAGAGTCTGGCCTTACCGTCAATCCTGAAAAGGTGAGTTTTGCTCAGCCTGAAATATCGTTTCTGGGTCATCTTGTCTCTTCTCGAGGTGTTTGTATTGATCCAGAGAGAACCCAGGCAATCAGGGAGTTTCCTCCTCCTAAGGATGCCAAGGGGATTGCCCGTTTCGTGGGAATGATAAATTTCTATCGTCGTTTCATCCCCAATGTTGCTGAAGTGGCGGCCCCCTCTGAACTCTCTTAGGAAAAAGGGTGCCAAGTTTGAGTGGGTTGAAGCGCAACAGACTGCTTTTGAGCAGCTGAAAGAGGCAGTGATGCAGCCTCCAGTCTTGGCTATGCCTGATTTCAGTCGTAAGTTCGTCTTGCAAAACTGATGCTTCCTCCTTAGCCGTTGCTGCTGTTTTATCGCAAGAAGTAGATGGTATCCGGCAGCCCATAGCTTATGCTTCACGCACGTTAACCCCTTGTGAGAAGAAGAGTTGTTCTGTTTATGAGCTGGAATGTTTGGCTGTCGTGTTTGGAATTAATAAGTTCAGGCGTTACCTAGAACATAAAGAATTTTTGTTGGAAACCGACCACCAGGCACTTTCTTGGCTCCTTGCCCACCCCCGTCAGCTCGGGAAGATTGGTCGCTGGGTAGTCCAAATTTCTGCCCTTAAGTTCACAGTGCAGCACGTGCGAGGCACCCAAAATATCATAGCGGACACTCTGTCACGCATGTATCACTTACCCAACGACCACCAGAATTTATCAGAGCCGCCATGTTGTGGCGTGCTCCTAGACTTTCCTCTAGTATTTTCGGACATTGTTCCACACCAACTTAAGGATCCCGAGCTGACTGCTATCATCAATGAGCTTAAAAACGGAGGTGCCCACCCTCCTTATTTTCTGTACCGAGGTGCTCTATGCTGCCGTGACAAGCAGCGGAGAAAACCTAAGTTAGTGCTGCCAAGCTTTCTTGTACCGATGGTCTTTCAGTATTTTCATTCTTCTCCTGTGGGCGGACATCTAGGAATTCATAAGACCATCGCGAAGATTAGGGATCAGTTCATCTGGAAAGGTATGGACCGGGATATTGCAGCTCGAGTACGTTCTTGTGAACTGTGCTCGCTAAGCAAACCCGCTCAAAATACCAAGTTGGGTCTTTTGTCATCTGAGGTGGCGGAAAAACCTTTGGAGAAGGTTTTCATTGACTATGTTGGGCCTCTCCCGCGTAGCAAGTCCGGAAATAAGTTCCTACTTGTTTGTGTGGATGCCTTCTCCAAGTTTGTTTGGTTGTTCCCATTGCGGAGTGCTACCGCGCAGCTCACGGTGCAAGCACTTCGTAACCATTTTTTTCAACACTTTGGAATCCCCGCCACCTTAGTTTCCGATAATGGTTCACAGTTTGTCTCCAATATCTTTAAAAGAATGTGCTTTGGGCACGGAATCCGCCATGTGACTACTTCCCCTTTCTATCCTCAGCCTTCTCACGCCGAACGGTTTAATCGCAATCTTCGATCTGCTCTCATTGCCTTTCATGCGGAAAATCAGACCACCTGGGATCAACAACTACCTTGGATCCAATTTGCCTTTAATACGGCCCAGCATGAAAGTCACAAGGCGGTACCTTTCGAGTTATTATTTGGCTTTCCGCCAAACAACCCTTTGGCGAACCTTTGGAAAATTAGCGATCTTCTGCCACCTCCTGGTACTCCCAATGTGAAAGCCACTTGGGAGGCAGCCAGGCGGAATCTCATTCGGGCTAGGGAGTTAGTAAGGAGGAAGTACAACCGAGGTCGTATTGCCAATCCCTTCCAGGTGGGGGATCTAGTTTACTGCAAGGCTCACCCAGTCAGTTCGGCTGTGGATAAAAGAGCTGCTAAACTTTGCTACAGGTGGACTGGTCCCCACCGCATCTTGAAGTTTCTGACTCCGGTGACTGCCCGACTGGGAGATCCTCAGTCCGGGAAGATTTTCAGGAAGGCGTACATATCCCATCTGAAGCCTTGCCGGAGTCATCCGTGATTTTCTCTTTAGTCTGTGCGGGAGGGTTTTAGGTCCAGAGGCCTGATCACCTCTGCTCCTTCTTCCTGATCAAGGTTCCTGTTTTCTTCTTTGTACCCACGCAACTCTTGGAGGGATTTCTTGCCTCCAACTGGATTTTCTTGGTTTTACCTTCTGCAGACTTCAGGGTTTCCGGTTTATAACTCTTCAACCATTGGGGGAGAGGCATTTCGTTTGGTTCTTCATTTTGAAGAAATTAACAAAGGGGAGTTCCTCCTTTTGGGGGGGGAGTCTGAGCCGGTTCAATACCTATATCTCCCTGGCTCATGTGTGTTTTTATATAGTGTATGTGTGTGTGGTTTATTGGCTGCAGAGGCCACTGACCATTTGAAGGCGTTTGGCCTTTCCGGTAGAGTGGCAAAGACTCCGAGCCGTGGTGTACAAGTTAGGAGTAGCTCCAAGTTATATTTTAGTTTAATTAAGTGTTTTGTTAGTTTTGCGGAGCTGTTCTCCTTCTGACATGTGCGGCTAAGTTTACGGCCCCTCACTGATGAGGTCCAGGAGATGAGTTGATTTTCTGCTGTCATCTCTCCATCATGCGTGGTCGCAGAGAACCTTCGCTTTTGCGCTCTGCTGAAGGACGGCCACCATGATGGACATTGCTACTAGTCAACATCTGTGATACCCTGCTCATATTCGTTATTTATTTGTTATTGTTATTGTTGCCATTTATATAGTTTATATTTTGTTATTTAATTTTAAGTTAGTTTTAGATATTATTTAGTTATTTCTTGGATTTCATTAGGAGCCCGCCCTTAGCCGAAGGATAACCGGGTGGAATTGGCATTTCTTGTTTCAAATTATGGCGTTTCTAATTTTTGTATGCAGGTGCACCTGATAAGGATTGTTTGAGGTATATACTACTGCAGGCACTTTTAATTTTTTTTTTATTTTTATTTTTATTTTTTTTTTTTTATTTATAGTATATATACTTATATATTTATATTGACTAGATAGGCCTATATTGTGTCTTAGTAAATGAGCCTGAGTATGCTGACCACGGTGTTCTTTTTTTTTACCTAGTTTAGTTTTGATCCGGCATCCCGTTCGCCACCATGGGCGCGCGCTTCCCTGATGGTTTGCTGTGGGTGTGCGAGCGGCGATGTACGGTTTCAACGGACAGCAGTAACAAGATTTTAATAAGGATCCTTAATATTGATTTTAATAATTATCTTTATTATTTTTTGAAAATACTATTTTATAATAATGGAACTGGTTATCTTAACAAAACTAATATTAATAATATGATGGTACATTAGAAATTCAATTTTGAAACTAAAATGAAAATGGAGATAATAAAATATATTCAAAACTCACTATTTAAACAAAATATTATATTGGGCATACATGAACAGAACACAAAGTTCTAGTGGCATCAGTTCCAAGAGCAGCGTGTGGGTATAACATAGGATTTGGATTAAATGGAAGTGGTTTGTTGAGACTGCATAACACACATGATCCTGTACAAGTGTTCCTTGCGGTTCTCTCCCATTATCCTCGTCCTGGAACGCTTCAACACATGAACACGCTCAACTTTCAAGGATAAGACGTAATTACAGTAATAATATATTTTTAACAAAAGATAGAAGAACAAAAATAGAATGTCTCACTACAAACGTTTAAAACATTAAAATAAACTCTTATATTACTTTATAAATAATATTTTACTGTCTAAGCAGTGTTCAATCATATATTTGAGTACAAAACATTGTATTGTGATAACCAAAAATATGGAGCAAAACAATTAAATTTTAAACCATCTCAAAAACAGAATATACTTTTAAAGAGTTTTTGGTGACAACAGATGAGCAGTGGCTGCTTCCTGGCTGGGAGTACAGTTTGTGTCTTCAGGCAACAATTATAGCCAAGGGTCTCTTAACTTTACCACATTTTTTATATACATCATTACTTCTTCATCATTTCCTTTTTATCATTGTTGTTTTAAAAGCTCATCAATATAATAATTATATGAAAACCTCTGATTGTCTGTGAAAATAAGTTTACAGCTTACAATAACATATAGCCTACCAACATTTAAATATGATAATTGGAATAAGATACTTGTATATCATTGGTTCTCATAAATTCTCACGAATAATTTATTGTATCATATCAGAAATATTAACCATTTACAGGCTGCATTCAATAAAGGTGTAGAAGCAAACTTCGTAGTATTAGAAGTACTTAGGTTACCGACATTAAATAAAGATGATAAAATATTAGGAATACCTGTTGTATTTTTTTTAGTCCCTGTTGGTATCTGCAAGATAGTTTTCTCATGATCATTATTGAGCTTTAGTGTGAAGTGGGAGAGCACATTTCACAGCATAAAATTTGGGAAATGAAAGCCATAGGCTGTTTGGTAACTCTTATCCTCGACTCACAAGAACTAATTGGAGTGATAATGTTATTCTTAAAATGTTTAATGAGCTTAGGTTAAGTTCAATACGAACAAAACTGACGTGTAGAAATTAAAAAATGTAGTCCTCATTTGATTTGTCTGATTGGAGAACATAAACAATTAAGTAAATAGCTGTCAACAAATAATTTAAAAAAAATATTACAAATCTAATACTAAATTTCATTTCAAGAAAAAGCTAATAAATTTGCATGGAAACGAAAAATATGTTTTGGACCATTCTAATCTGAACTATACCTAGTTTAGGTAAGCAAGACGCCGCACCGGGCAGAGTCTAGTAAGCGAGTATAGTCTGCGTTGTATTTCTCAATACACTGTTCAGGTTTTTTTAAAGTAAGGTAATTTAAAAATTCAAAGTACAAACTAAATATTTAGTAGTTTTTAATGTCATTCATAGACGTACTCACTAACATTTATATGAAGATTAGATCAGTAGGAGTATTCAAAGTGCCTTGAACAGATGCGCACTCAGATGTCACATCCAAACTCTATAACAGATTACGGTCCAAGTTGGGTACCAAAGTTCAGATTGCCAACCACACGATGATAATTGAACCACTTCTGCCACACTGATTGAGCATCCTCTCTATGGTTTATATGTAAACACATTTACATAGTTTATATGTAAATACATGAATTACACGTATTCGATAACATTGTTAAACGTCCCACTTGTTAATTAAACAGCGCATTTACCGTGATAACATTCTAACGCTATTAGAATTACTTGGTTATAACGAGTGTTCACAAAGTTTTAATCCAAAAGGTAGTAAATTCATTATTAGAATTATTGACTTATTGACTTAAGTGTTAAGGGAAAACTTAAAACAGTTTACAGTAAAGGTATCCTACGTTTTCTTTGCGTGCCATAACCCGAAATGCATAACCTTAAGATAGTTACAGGTAACAGGATTTGAGACATTTGCCATCGTTATTTGTTACAATAGGTACAGCACAACGTTTCGAGCATTAGAATCTATACTCTTCGTCAGGTTGGAGGAGCTTATTATTACATACTAATCTTTTGAAAATTTTTGAAATTCTATTATCTTTTCAAACCTTCCATCTTCAATATCAAACTTTAAAACAAATAGTTACAAACACAGAGAACACAGACACAACAAACACATGGTCATATGTGTGTATGTGTGAGTATATATGTTCATGTTCATTGTTTATGTTGTCATGTTTTGTTTGTTTGTGAGATACATAGTTGTAAACAAAACTTGGCACAGCGCTATAGTCGGCGATGATCCGTAATCCATCTGTGGTCCCAGTTGATTAGACAGAGATAAAACTACTGACGAGATATATAACTAAGCGGACGAAACTCATTATCTGCAGTACTTTGTATGCGAATATTGAGTTTAGCTTCAGTTCACCTTCCGCTTAGTTCAGCATCTGAAATGTGACACTTTCACAGAATCTTTAAAGTTTTCTTAGTCATATGAGTGTTATTTTGTACATGTGTATTTAACTTTCAGCCTTATTGGTGAAGAACAAAAGAATGCCAGTTTTCAAAATGTAATTTTACAGTCTATTGACTATGATTTAAATTAAATGCCCAAAATTCTATTATATTTTCAAATCGGAGATCGTAAATAACATTTCTAAAACAATATAACTGATTGTAACCAAAATCAAATAATTAATAATATCAAGTGTAACTAATAACTTGTAACTTGTACCTTGAGAATTACTAAATCTAATAACCTACAAAGTCAAATAGCATAAGATGTTGTGATATCATATATGTTACTTTGAAGTTGCTTTGCTAATGAGGATTTTGGTCTCAGATTTTAATGTTCCACTTGTAACATTATTATTAGCTTTTGAACATAGTACTTACTTTTTATTTTAAATTCATCCTATAATTGTAAAATTTATTAAAATGCAATACTTCATTTGACGAAAGACTGGGATTACATTGAAATGGGTTTGCCGACAACACTTTGTAAGTGGTTAAAAACAGGTATTAAACATGTCAAAAACAGGAACATATGGAACATTCAATTTTGATCTAGTCCATTCTTAGTAATTGAGAGATTTACGTAATTGCTCCTGGCGTTTTTCACGTAAGCTGTTACATTAATACAGTTTGACTGTTTTTTTTGTACTATGTAAAGTTGTTGACATCTTCTTTTTCATCGAGACGCTCTTAAGGCCAATGCCATTTTTATTTTCTTATTTAAGTAAAGGTTTTAGATTAATTTATTTGAAAATAATTATTGAAATGAAATTCTTCATTTCAGGAAAGACAAGGATTACATTTATATTTGAATGGTCGACAAAGTTCTTTGTATGTGGTTATAATGCCTTGGGTAACGACTTGCCCCGTGTATTGACTTGAAACGTGAGAACGTGACGTAAAACATTATTAAACCAGTCAAAACAGGACTTTCATCGCGACACTCTTAAAGCCAATGCCACTTTTATTTTCTTGTTGCCTATAAGTAAAGGTTTTATAGCAAATGGAAGGGGAGTAAACTTAAATATTGAGTTTACTTACAAAGGAGGTCCTCTGTAAATGAACCTCCACTTCCACCAAGAGTTGGGGCAACGGACTTTCATTAGAGGGCCGCTACTTTCAGAGTAAAGAAGAGAATGTGTTCTATTACAAAAAGATTCCAGAGCTATTTTATTACGATTATTGCAATCACAATAATATGGAAACATTCTTTTATTTTTACATAATATTTAATTAATATGAGTCAGTTTATAAAAATTTCAATGTGAAATATCACAAGATAATTATTTTTGGGTTTAGGAGTAATTCCGTGTCACGATTAAATAAATAGTCATAATAAATATTTTGCTTAGGTAGAATAAATTATTCGGGTTTTACCACATTATCAGTTTACCATGTACCATGTATAGGCATTATCAATACTCGATTGCTATCACTGTAAATGCACTGTTTAATCAATGAGATTATCCAATAACACAAATTACGCAGAATTAACAAGTGGTGCGTTTAAACAGTGTTATTAAACTCGTGTTATCCCTATGTAAATGCTTTTACCTACAAATCATAGAGAGGGTGCTCAATCAGTGCGGCAGGAGAAGTGGTTTATTTATCACTGTGTAGTTGGCAATCTGAACTTTGCTACCCAACTTTGACCATAATCTGTTGTTGAGTTAAGTTTGAAAATTGCATTTGACATTTGGGTTTTAGGTATAGTAGTTAACACTATAGTATTAGTACTAATATTATTATTGCATGGCAAATCTTATTTTTAGTATTTTATGCGTCAGTGGCATACAGTGTTTTACTTTTATATGATAGAAATAATGCCGTCATCATAAGGATTGTTCAATAGAACTGAGGTTTATTCTTTGTTGCTACAAAATTTTAAGAACTTTCTTCTCGATGGCTTAACATGATCTCTTCAACGGAGTAAGGCACCTTAAACGGCAGTAGCCCAGCAGTTGTGTCACTTGAATTCTTCGAGGTTTACGATATTTTTAATGTACACTAATACATCAAATGTTCATACTATGTCGTTCTTTATTGCTCACTTTAAAATTTGTCCCTGCCTCTAGTCCCCATTCCTACCCAACCTAGATGCCCGGCAAGTTTGACAAATTAATCTCAGCTGAAGTTTACAACGTACCCGGGATTGTCAAATGCTGTACGGTTTGGTTTCAGCACTGTTTTATGGCCAGTTATTTCCTGTTTATATTACTTTTGGGTTCCTAGTCTATGTTGAGTATTACAAAGCAGAAATTTCAAAAGATGTAAAGTTAGGGTTCCCAGTGCTGTTTTGAAAATTGAAATTTCTTAGTTTCTGTCGGTCGTATGCCTGTATTCTGTAAAGTGTTCCGTAGCAGCAGTGTCCAGTGTCAAATTCTGTATAGTTATGGTGTCAGTCTTTTGTTATTTAAATGGCGATAAATTATTGACCGTTAGCGAAGGCAAACACTCGATGGGTTTCACAAATTCAATCTATCGTCTACCCGTCTGTCTGTATGACTTAGGGAACAATATATAAAAAAAAACTTACTAACCAATTGAGTTGAAGCTTTACATAAGGTTCATTTATATGAGCAATTCTGAGTTTGACGTTCGTGTATGTTACTCAAAGGGACTTGGCTAAACGTTAGCTAATATTTTTACATTGGTTTTTATAGGTGGCCTAAATTACAAAGAAAATATGTTTTTTTCTGATTTTAATACAAATGAACATTTTAATGGTAATAGATAAATTAAAATTCAGTCCAACATTCTAAAACAATATGTTTTAATATTAAGACTATATATTATTAGTATAAACCGACACAACTACTTTACTTGCTTGGATAGTTTTCCACCTCCTGTAACATCTTTGTTTGACAAGTCACCTCCCACCCACTGAACTCTCCTCTGAAACAACATTGTTCTTGTTGATGTTCCCAACAGTGTTGTGTTGTGCTTCCAACCTGGGTTTTAATCGAAGTAATTTGGATCTTTAACATTTCTATTTTTTTCATCTAATTGAAGTACCAATCATCGTTAAAACTACTTTACTACTTTAATACTGCAAATAAATTTTCTATGCCAAAATAATCTTTTACCACGTAAACAATTTTTTAGGTACAAGAACTTTGATATAAGCAATCTTGCAAAGTTTATAGATTTATATTTATACGCAAATCTCTCAAGATTCAATATAAAGAAATGTATTTACTACTAATTTGTTTGTATTTGTTTTTGTTTTAAATCTAAATTCACAAACCCTTACATTATATGAAAATTTACAATAATAATTAAATCTCTTATAGAAAAAATAAATAATAAAGGATAATACCTTATAGTAGTAAATATTTTAAGTTTTTTCAAATAAAACTATTTAACAGTAATATAACTATATTTTATTTGCACGTGAATTTATTCTACCTTTATGTTTTCAATATAAAACTAAATCACGACAAGTTAAATATATATTAACAAATAGCTTTGACTATATTAGGGATTTATTTTTGAAAGTAATTCAAAATTTAAAGTATATGAACACGTATTATACTGCTCTACATATAATACAAGATGTTTATGTGCAAAACATCTTATATAAAATAAAAAGTGCATAGTTGTAACAAAACAATGCTAAAAGCTTTTTCTAAAACTGCTGTAAATTGACTAATTATGAATAATACCTAATAACAATATTTTCGGACTAACAAATTGTATAGGTTTTTATTACATGTTAAGCAAATAAATAATGAGAAATAATTTAATGATTTATACTATTGACAGTAATTTCAGTCACTTCAACATATTATTCTGTAAAAGTTAATTTCAATATTTATTGTTATTGCATTTCTTGAACGACTGTAGAAAATATAAGGAAAATTGTTAGCAATCACTTCCCAAATGAATTAAAAAATTTATTATTATTCATAAATATTTTCTGGAGTTAGGCTTTCAAAATATAAATTTTTATAAAAGTAACAGAAAAAGAGAAAATATGCTTCACTTGGACACGGATGTACAATAAAGACAAATTTTATAAAGGAATCACTTATATTTATATAATCACTTATATCTGTGATTTCTTCGTAAAATTTTATGTTTTTGTTTCACGAAACATGAGAATAATCCTTCATCACAGTGAATAATTTTAGGATTAAGGTATAAAACATTAATAATAATAATTTCAACATAAAATATAAAATTTTCACGTAAATAAAGATTTAGACACCGTTTCTGGATTCATGTTTGTTAATAAAACACAATAAATTTAAGAATTAACCTAAATAATATTTCTCAATAAATTTAAATCACCGCTTAGGTTAAGGTTTATCACATTAAACCGATATTGTAAATGTATTTTATTTACGAGTTCTGTAACTTGTAACAATAGTTAATATACAATATATTTATAAAAATAGTAACAAGCAATTATAACAATCATATTACTTTTTAAAATATTAAATGTTTAATCATAAAACTGTCTACATTGGGAGAGTTACAACTTTAACCCCTGCTCAAAAATAGACTCAGGATGATCAAAAACATGTTATTCGAGGAACTCTTTGATGTTGTAATCCGCTTGAAGTTGACAACCAGATTAGTCTATGTAGGATATTCCTGTTTAACCAGCAAACTAGAGTATTAGGTGCAAATGGAACAAGTCTCATACGTCATATGTTGAAATTATAAAGGCTTCGTTATGAGTTTTTTTAAGAGAGCTGCAACTGTTGTTAGTGGAGCTAATTAATGTAATAAGGTCAATTAACAATCTGGAGTGCATTTTACCAGCGTCTTCTTATTGGAAATTCTAAATGCTTAATATATGATCAAACACTCCAATAAAATGAAAAAGTTTTATTTTGTGAGGCCTTTCGTGCTCAAAGAACACATCGTCAGACCCACATAACTGAAATAAAAGTAAAGTAATAATACAAACAATTTAGACTTAAATAAAAACATATGTCTTGAAAAATACAAAGAGATCAGATTTTAAAGGCCAGGAAGTATGTCTACTGTATATGTAAAAATTTATATTTCTTTAGATTAAAGGCAGTATAACGGTGAATTTTTGTAGAGGTCCAGGCTCATTATTTACTAGATAATTTTGGTTCTTCTGCATAAAAATAGTTTCGTAAGCATTAAGGAATTTGTTGTTTTTTGACTTCTTTTAATAATTTGACTTGTGAAAAGCAGTGTCCAGTATGAAGTGCATGTTTCGCCATGGCCGATCTTTCCTCTTGTTGATACTTCAGACATGCTTTATGTTCCTTTACTCTCTTTTTTATTTTCCTTAATGTTTGGCCAATATATTTTAAATTACAGTTGTCACAATTAATTTGATATATTCCAGATTTTTCATCATCATCTATTTTATTCTTTGGATTTCCTAATATGTTTTTTAGTTTTATTTTGGAATTTGAGGATACATTAATACTGGCATGTGTTTTAAAACTTTTAGCAATTTCTGTAGTTAAAATTGTTGTAAGACACAGATATCCATTTTTTCAGTTTTCTTTGCATTTAGTTTGATAGAGAGTTGTTCTAGAATTTCTTTCAATAATTTTCTTTTTCTTTTTTATCAATCATTTCAATTTTGTAACCATTAAATAATGCAATTTCTTTAATTTTCTTTACTTTCTTTATATAATTTTCAATTGATAGAGGGGTATGTAATAGCCTGTGGATTAAACTGTGAAAAGCTGCTCTTTTTTGTGAAGGGGGATGAAATGAATCAAATGGGATAAATCTGTCGTTTTGTGTTGATTTTCTATATATGTCAAATTCAAAATGGCCAGTTGTATTTTTTGTAATTAATAAATCTAGAAATGGGAGTTGATTGTTATGTTCTATTTCACAAGTAAATTTTTATAGAAGGGTAAAATGAGTTAAGCGAAATAATAAAATCTTGAAGATTTTGTTTCTTGTCAAAAACAGCAAATATATCATCTACATATCGCTTCCAGATTCTTGGAAAATAATCCATTGTTTCTTTTGCATGAGTTTCAAGTTTACTGAGAAATATGTTGGCGATAAAACATGAAAGGGGATTTCCCATGGCAGTACCATAACACTGTGTGTAATATTTGTCTCGAAATTGAAACACATTTTGTGACATGCTAAGATTGACTAAATTAATGTACTCTTTAACAATAATTTTTTTCTAAATTTATGGAAATCAGCCAGTCCTCGATGATTTGTATGCTATCTTTAATAGGTACATTAGGATAAAGAGATTGAACATCAAATGATACAAGATATTCGTCTTGTTCGATCTTAATATCTTTTGTAGAATTTAAGAAATCATATCTATCTTTAATGGAAAAAGTTGGGGGGAATTCAAATTGTTTAAACTCTTGCACTAACCATTTTGATATAAAATAAGAAGGCGAATTTATACAAGAAACTATGGGCCTCATTAAGTTTCCTGGTTTATGTATCTTAGGAAGACATTACAAATCTTGGTATAATAGGATTTGATACTGTAAGTGATTTGAAATTTCTTTCGATATTATTGTTCTGCAGTGTTTTAATGAAGCTGTTACTGACGCAATTTGTTGATTTTAGAGGATTTTTGTTGATTTCTACGTAAGGACTACGTAAAAATCTGGAGTGTTTCACTAATCCTAAAATGATTGGACTTTTGCATAACACATATGATTGCAAAAAGGTTTACCAGAAACCTAATAGCCAATTTGCATATGTTTTATTACTATTAATCCTATTACAAGAGTAACATCTAATTTTTTTAACGTTATTCTGTCCTTAATAACTGTACGATTTCAATCATAAGCAGAAAGCCTGTAATGCCTTTATTTAGGCAGATATGAAAATACTATCATCAACATTCCAATTATTGTCAAATCTGGATTTTGAAGTGTAAAACTCGATAAACTACATTTTATAAGATTACATATATGCTTATCAAGATGTTATAAATTTTATTACTGTAGCTGGAAATAAAGAGCGGTTTTCATGTAAAATCACGTGTTTTCACATAAAAGACAGTTCAATAATCACACATTTATTATTGTTCAGGATAACTAAATATAATACTCTTTCTAATACCGTATCTAAACATTAAAAATTCTCTCAACTCTTTTTGAAAAAGTTTCGGCGTCCCTGGAGAGAACCATCTTCATTGAATAGATATAAAATAAAATATTGTAAAATACACATAAACGTTTACAGATGAGTTAAAATGGGTGGACCTCGTCGTGAATTAGCTAAGTTTATTAATATGACAACAGTTATTACTAAACTTAGTATCAAAAACTAGTATCAATATTTTGTGTTGCAGCTTCTGTACACTTATTATATAAACGTATAGTACGGAAGACAAACTTGGTATGTGTATTGAAGAATGGAGATGTTTAGCTAGCGATATTAGTTGAAATTATAAAATAATTAAAACACTAATTTTAATACATTTTCTCTTGTCATTAAAATTCTACATACCAGATGAATCTATTTATTTTTATTAAAAAAGATTCAAAAACTTTAATTTCTCCCTCGGTAGTTAAATGATATGTATTATCTATTTCTTTCCTTAATTTATTCTATATAAGATAATTAAACGACATCTTGATCATAAAAAGGATTGTGGAATCTGAATCTTTGAAAAGTTTTTACCTAAATTAATATGTTTCGTAAATATTATAACTTATTAAATTATATCCCCGATTAATTTTCCTGCTAAGCTAACAGGCCTTTTTACAAATCTTAGTTTTTTCATATTTCAGGTAAGAAGAATTAATACTATTAATTTGTAAATCTTCTCTCTGCCAAATCTGTGTTTTGGAACGGCGATATTGTTTGAAGTATTTTTTGTGCCTCACCAATAACAATTTCTTCTCAGATGATCTCTCACAGTTATAAAACACCCCTCAACATTTATAGTTGGCCGCATTCCTGTTGCTTCCGAAGTCTTGGAGTCCCTGTACACCTGTAGTACTCCAGCACATTATTATAAGTTACGCTACCCTCATCCAGGTAAGTACAACTTTTTGGGTTTCGACAAAACAACAAGTTTTGACGTGGGTTTTAGGATTAATTCCCGTTTTGTTAATGTGTCCAATATTTATGTTCAGAATATTTGCAGAAAAAATTTTCATAAAATATGTTGACTTCACATATGTTCTGACTAATAATTCCACCTAATTTATGTTGCCTATTTACACAATCCTTTGTTTCCTAACAATTCTACCTCTTTTACATGAAATTTAAATTGTTAAAAAAAAAAAAATTATTAATACCTCCAGATAGAAGTTCCTACTATATTTCTCTCCGTAGAAGCTGTAAAGTTGAATTGAGGATCCTAAATGTAAAATCGGTTGGAAAAAAAAACTAAACACTGTTCCAACACTTTTTTCACAGTGAGACAGATTTATAATATGCTGCTTAAGTTCAATAGTGTTCAAACAAGTATGTAAACTGCATTAAAGTTACATGGACAATTTTAATTTATTTTATGAACCCCCGTGGAACACTGTTCCAACTCAATTCTGCTGGTCCCCAGTGTGAGGCTGGTAAGCGGTTTGAAGTGGTTTTGTGTGAAGCGTTCGGTCAGTCTGTAAGACTTAAAATGAAAAGTTGGAACTGTAATGAATTCTAAACGTGATATAAAATAATTTTTGAGGTCATTATGATGTGTAGTGACATGCTCTCACTCTATGCGTGGTGAAACCTTCTCACTATATGTGTAGTGTCACCCGCTTACTCTTGAAACAGTCTTTTCAATATAAATCTAGCTGGAAAATTCCATACAGTAAATATATTTTAAAACTAAACTTTTTTGTATGAGATAAGAGAGGCAGACTCCATGGAGTGCTCAAATAATAAAATTCCACTATCCAAATCATAAAAAGTTATGTAGGCTAAAACAGGTGCGGTTAACTCAAATAAGGTGCCCGAGGCCGTACTACAAATCTCATTCTTCAGTGGTGGGCGCTAGAGTTTGATACTGCACCGGAAGAAGCGCTAATAATGGTACCTCGTTCTTGATTGGCTGAGAGTTTGTATTGAATTGTTAATATCAAAATATCTAATGTCAAAAAAGTTAATTTGTTTTTTTATAACTGCGTCCGTTACTGTTCTTGTTGTGGAATAACAACTGTTAAATAACTTATGAAATTGCCATATATATTTATGTTTAATGTATTTTATTAAAAGTGTGAATATGATACTCACAAACTAAATTAGATTTCTCAACTTATTAACACTTTAAAATGTTGCATGTTTAAATTATATTGCAATGTAAAACAATTGAAATATTTGAGCGAGATGTTTACAATCAAAAGTACGCATAATTACTACTGGTTTCTTATTAATTAATCGATTTGAAATTGGCTCCACGTGAAAGGTGCAAGAAAGTATGGCTACCAAGTTTTCGGCGAGCTAAGGTAGGAACCACAACACTAGAGTACGATGACATTAAATCTTTGTAATTATGAATTTCCACTCCATTATTTAATGTATGGAATAGACGTGTTTTATATGTAACACGTTAAAATTCATATTATTGAACTCAATTTACTATGAGCAGAATTTTATTATACATGCACCATCATCAATTTCAAAGTTCGGTTTTGAAATATATACATGTGTGAAGTAACGGACTGAAACGACATTTTTCCAGAATCGCATTGATCCAATGATACAAAGGCTTACAATGTACTTAGAATAGGATGAAAATAGTTAATACGATTCAAAGAATGGGTCCTCTATAAGCTTCTAAGTAGAGACGGAGTTTCTTTTAATGAAAAACCTTAAAGAACAGGGAGCCAACAGAATAAAATTAACGTGAAGGAGCAGTGTCTCTGTGAAAAGAGCTCATTATTTCTGAAATAAGCTACTTTGTATGTCACAATGTTTTACCATAATAGGTTTGCAATTTTTCTGTATAAAAGCAATAAAAAACTTTACATAAGAACTGTTAGGAGCATACAATGATAGTATATAAAAAATGAATCATACCACATATTTTACTTAATAAAAAAATGCCCTGTTCAATAAAAAAGTGAATTATGAATTTCCGTATGCTATAAATACTTTACATGGAACAAGAAAAGCAACATAGTTGGAGTAAATGGTTAGTAAGAGACTTAGATATATTGATGAATTATAAGGTTTAATATGTCTTTTGTTAAATTACATTATGATAATATGTACTGATATATAATATGGCAAAATGATCTGGCTTTTGAAATTCGAGTTATTGCCTAATAATTAATCATTTTCAGGCTTTCTCGTTAAATTAGAATTCACGGACCTCTTCGTGAATTAGCTGCAGTTTATTAATATGACAACAGTGATTAATAAACAGACTATAACAAATTAGTATAAATATTCTGTGTTGGAACTTCAGAGCTTTCTAGGATTTACTCATAAAAACCTTCTGTACTTTACATAATCATGCGTAGAAACGTAGCGTACGGAAGACCAAACTTGGTATGCGCATTGAAGGATGGAGAGATTTAGCTAACGATATTAGTTGACATGATAAAATCATTAAAAAACTAATTTTAATAAAATTTCTCTTGTCAATAAACATTCTACATACGAGGTTAATCTATTTATTTGTACTACAAAAGATTCAAGAACTTTTATTTCTTCCTCAGTAGTTCAATACTATTTTACTATATATTTCTGTTGTTGATCTATTCTAAAGTTGATTAACGACGTCTTGATTAATTAACGATTGCGAAATCTGAATCCATGAGACTACACACTTGCAAGTTGTCGCCTAAATTAAAATCATGCTTCGTAAATATTATAACTTATTAATTAGTTTGTACACTTATTGAGGTTAGCACATAAATGTCTAAACATTATAATATACGCACACGTCATCCAGGTATCGAAAGCTTTTTGGGTTTTGACAAAACAACAAGTTTTTACGTGGTTTTAGGATTAAGTCCCGTTTTTGTTAATGTGTCCAATTTTTTTGTTCAGAATATTTGCAGAACGAAATTACATAATATACTTTGACTTCAGATATGTGCAGACTAATACGTACCCTAAACTTTTGTTTTTGTTTATGATATTGAAATGTTCAAACCACCTGTGCTCATTAAGGATTATTAAAAATGTTTGTTTCAAATGGTAAGCTCAGAACACACACATTTTGATTTAAAATTGATTTAGACTATTCAACTGGTGTACTTACTTTGTGATTGTCCTTTTCCCATATCATTATAGGTACACTACTTACGCTATGGCCAAGTGTCATCGTAATCTCACAAATATTCTTCCTCAATTTTACTGCCTGAGATACATTACCTGTGATTGAATTATCAATTTTTAATTCTAATTTCACAATTTCTATTAACTATCATGAAATATTCCTGTAATTTACTGATTTCGTATGGATTTAATTTAAACTTAGTTAATTTTGAGCACGACTTTTAGCGTGTATATTTTGTTGCAGTACAATAACAATAATGAATACAATCACTTTGACAGTGTAAATGTAATATTTTGTACATTATATATTGTTTATAAGAGAGAAACTCCAGAAATGTCAACAGCAGTCTTTTAAGTTAAGTCAGCAGACGGGGGCTTACCTTTTTTCTCAGCCAGGCATGACTGTAGAGAATGTAACTTTTTGCTAAAACTAAGCTTTGGAGCTTCCAAAGATTATGCTCATTACAAGCTTGCTTTCCTTTTATTTAAAGCAAGTAACACTGAACGTTGTGAAAACATAAATTTATGTAAATTTATATTTAATATGAATTTGCATTTTTATAACGGTTGGAAACATTCGTTGTACACGTGAGTGTAATAAACTTTCAGTATTGAGTTTTTTCCAAAAAACCTTAAATAAAGAAACGTCTCCCATAATATACAAAACCAATAAAATAAAACGAACAAGCAGTAAGTCACATTTTGATCTCCACATTGCAGACGACACAAACTTTTCTTTATGATTTACTCTAAAAGTTAATGTTTAGTTGAGTAACTTTAAATTTATCGTGTATATTGTCAAAATGATATATTGTTATGAGACAAGTTTTACAATTTCAATACATGAAATGCTGTACCATCTCGCAAAACAAGTGATATTTGTTTTAAAAAATAGAAATCAATCTTTATCAATTTACGTTTAGGATGATAAAGCATTAAAATGAACAGCTTTTTTACATAAATACGTAAAGTATTATTACAAAATTTAAATAGTTGAAATTGCATCATGTAACTGATTTTTTAAATGTTGTATTTTTTACTGGTATGAAAATAATAGTCTTGTCTATGAAAGTTTCGGTTATTTATTATTTATTTTAACATACTTATTAAAACTTTTCCAATGAGCATTGTTATTAAATTTTAAGTATTTCATCATTTCAGAATAAAATTACCTAATCCGTCATGTGGACCGAACTTCTCTCATAGTTTGGCAATAAGTTTTATTTGAGACAAAGAAAATGCTTCTTTCTATAGTTTACAGAAATTTAAACTTTCATGAAATTTAAAATTTGTTTATCACAAAAATTATTAATGCCCCCAGACAGAAGTTTCCTACTTTATATTTTCTCCGTGGGAGCTGTAAAATTGAATTGAGGACCCTAAATATAGTATATGTTAGAAAAATGTCCTGTTTATTAAAAAAAAAACTACATTACCAAAATGTTTATTACAGTGAGATAGATTTATATATGCAGCTGACGTTCAATAGTATTCAAACAAGTATGTAAATTGCATTAAGTTACACGGGAAAATATTAATTCATTTTATAAAACCTCCCCCCACCCCCCCACCATAGGAACACTGTTTCCAACTAAGCTCTGCTGGTCCCCAGTGCGAGGCTATGTGAGCGGTTTGAAGTGGTTTTGTATGAAGCTTTCGACCAGTCTGTGGCCCTTGACATGAAACTTTGAATTGCAATTAATTCTAAACGTGATTTGACGAGAATTATGTAAATTATGTTTGAGGTTAGATATTTTTGCTTAAGCCGATTGATGTAAATTTTGTCTATGTATAAGTGACATGCTCTCACTCTATTGTGTGGTGACATCCTCTCACTTTATTTGATGTGTGGTGACACTCTCTCATTCTATGAGTGGTGACGCATTCCTCACTCTCTATGTGTGGTGACAATCACACTCAGTCTATGTGTGGTGACACACATTTCCTCACTCTACGTGTGGTGACTCTTCTCACTATATGTGACATTATCTTACTCTTTTAAACAGCCTTTTCGATATAAAAACTAGTTAGACATTGAATATATTTTACAACTAAAAGACATATTATATATATATATATATATATATATGTCTTTACATTGTTAGATTAGTCTTTTAGTCTTGAGAAAAATATATGTTTTCATCAGTTTATAAGTTAAACAATTAATTTCAGGTACTGTGATGAGATAGGCAATCTTTCTTTGGCTATTTATTATGAATACGTATTATCTGACCTACAGGTCAGTCTAGGATGATCAAATACACGACCACGGTTTAGGGAGTTTTAACAATTCCACTGTTTGTCTACACTTTTTACATGTAACATTGACGCCCAGTCTAGCAAAAGTGATTCGTATACGTGGTTTTACAGTTGTGCATTTACAGTTAGCTTTAGTTTTTTTCATTTTCCTTGTAGAAAGTAATCGGAATCATAAAGAAATATATTCTTATTTAAATGTTCATGATCGTGGTTTCTGGTTTCGGCACCATTTCAGCAGTTTTGACGTTTGTTTTGCAGGATGGAAGGATTGATAATAAAAATAAGATGTTCCAGACATTTGCCATCGTCCGGCGATACAGAAAATTTAGTAACACTACATTTCGCATTCTCCCAATCCTGATCCCATCCTTTTGTAATTTATTATTCATCTTTTTCCTGGATTTACCTCAACAAATCCTTTGTAGTTATAAGTATTGAGTTATACCGGTATTTAAAAAGACTGACACATAATTTTTAAATAATTATCATCCAGTCTCTACTATACCATTTTTATAAAATACTTAATCTCTTATATATATACCAATTTAGTTTATTTTTAAATTTAAAAAAGTTTGCTTATTTAATTTCCAATTTTTGATTTAGAAGGCAAGTTCAAAGAGTTGTTGAGAATGCAATGAAGGCATTTGAATGTAAAAAGAGAGTCGGTTTTTTTGTTCTGTTTGACACAGTTAAGGTCTTTGATTGCCACAATTTGAAATTTTAATTATAAATTTGAATTTTATGAGAATACTGGTATTGCTTTGAAAAATATAAAATCTAATTCAGAGAAAACTATTTATTTGCATTGTGGGCAAGCATTTCACACATAAAGATGTAAGGACCGGTATTCCGCAGGATTTTTGGACCTTTTGTTCATTGTAGAAATTAATTATATGTCTTTCAACATTCCTGATAAGACTGAGGTTTATGCTGATGATACTAAGGCCTTTGGCGCGAACGGGGATCTGGTCAAGTTATCGGATATTATGGGAAAGGCCCAGAAATACAGGAGTGGCGTTAGGATAGGCCGCGGTTGGGCGACCGCCCAGGGGCACCGGTAGCCTTCTTTCGTATGTAATTGAATTGCAGTTAGGGGGCGCCGAAGAAATCTTGCCCAGGGCGCTAGTAGTGCTAAACCCGGCACTGCAGAAATATGTTCTGAATTTGGTCTAATAGACTGATGTGCAATCAGAATAAAACACAACGATAAATTCTTAGTCAAATTCATCAAAATAATCATCGATCTGTAAAATTATTTATATATATAAATTTTGAATTAAAAATGCACAAACTGCATATCAAGTGAAAAGTATTCCTATCGTTATTTTTCATTTGTAAATTGAAACCACTGCTTAATTTTTGATATCTGGGGGCTGCTGCGGCAATTTGGACTTCTAACCGCAAACACAAATTATGGTATAATTATATGAGAACATTATACTGAAATTCATATGAAGTTTCTGTTATAGGAAAATAATTAGCATTATATCAGGGTCCGGACTAGCGGAGCACTGTGAACCACGTTTTTCTATCTTTAATTTTATTTCCAGTCATCAACTTAGAATGTGTTCAATAAATACCAATTCATTCAAAAAATCATTTTTCATGAATTTCTCACTCAGAATGATATACAAAATACAATATAAGAAAACACATTTTGATTTAGTTTCCGCAGAATCGATTGCAAAGCCCAGATTTTCATTTTAAATTTAGTAAACAAAATATTTGATTAAACTCTGTTCTTCTGTTGA